>NC_135716.1:31789574-32089574 GCF_964656455.1 Halichoerus grypus | reverse complement strand
ATGCGGGGCTCCATCCCAGGACCCCGGGACTATGACCCAAGCCGAAGGCAGACGCTTAATGACTGAGCTAAAAAATATTAAATTTTATAAAGTAAATATGTTTCTGGGAAGACAGGGAAGGCTTTCCTTTCTTAGTTATTGACATATTGTTTGTCTTATGTCCCAAATTTCTTTCCCTTCTCGAACCCCTCACTCTTAGGGCCCTTAATTTATATTCTTTGACATGATGAAGTAACAGAACATCTAGGCTGTAAAGCAGAAGATCAGTGCACTCTAGGATTTTTGTCCTCTTCCTCTGCTTTGTCCTGATTGTTGGTTCTTTCTCCCTTTCAGAGGTGAAGATGGCAAAGCCAGGATGATATAGAGTGGAGTGTCTTCCATGGTTCCTGGCTAGGGGCAGGTAGATAACTTAGCTCATGATATTTTTTCCTTATCAGCAAGAGTTCCTGGTAGATTTGTGATCTTGCTGGCATTGCAAAGGGACCAAAATTGCAATCCCTGTGGAAGGCTAGTCATTCTAAGGGACTTTTGTGGTTATTGATAAAATGCAGATTTGACCATTGGTCCTAGGTTCTTATTACAAATAATAGAATATGAAACAGCTCAGAGAAGAGATCTAAATGATTTAGGAAGCTGAAGGATAAGCAGGGTTTTTTCCCCCCCACAATCAAGAAATGTTCTTTCTTGTTCTTTGTGCATTATTGTTGCTTCAGCCAATTTCATAGGGGTTTTAAAGGAGTAGCTTTGTGTCCTTATTCATTCAAACATATTCTTAGAAATGAACTTCTATAGTGTAGAAAATAGATTTTATTATCTAACTTATTTTAGAAAGTTTTTTTTTTTATCCCAACAGATTGATTCCTTTTTCCTGCTTTGTTCTAAATTTATTTAAGCTTTAATGGTTGAGTTAATGATCTGTCACATTCTTTTATTTTTTTTTAATGTCTCCTTCCTAGATGATCCTAGATACACAAGATGTTGCTCTATCTTATATATAGTAACAAGAGAGGTTGCTTTAAAAATTTGTAATGCAACACAGTGTGAATCTGAATTATTCCTTTCTTATATTTTCCTTGCTGATTTGTATAGTTCTTAAGTACTTTTACCAAATTAGGGCAACTTGACTTGCTTTGAGTTGTGTTAAATACAGTCAGACTATCTCTAACTTCCTCACTGAAGGAACTTCTCTCACAATTTTGCAACCCTGCCAGACATGCATACACATACACTTTGCACTTTATTCCCCACTTCACATATTGCTTCTTTCAAAGAGCTTGTGAAATTTCCAGTAGTTGTGTATGAAATCCTGGCAGATTTCGTGAGAACATTTTAGATCCTCAACTTATCAACAGTTCATAAAAAGATCAGATCTACCTGTGCTCGCCCCAGTCCCTCACTAGCTCTTCATAGGAGGCCACGTATTGTAAAAAACAACAACAACAACTACAACAAACAAAGAAAGAGGTAACGATTTCCACAGTCTAATTTAGAACTGCCTCGCTTGTGTCGGAGCTTAATTTCCAAAGAGCATGGGAAGCATAATGGAATGGAATTCCCCCACAACTTCTCCATTAGCCAAATCTCCATATGGTACTTGAATAATTTTCAAGTGCGATGGATAAAATATCTGGCCAAACTGATATTGTATATCTCTTCGGACATGGAAAGGAGGCCTCAGAAAATGATGGTACAGAATTAATGAGTGGAGCTTTCTCTCAGTGCCTACAACATAGCCCCCAGTACAGGATAAGGTGTTCTTGAGCAAAGCAGAACTAAATATAGAGGAACAAAATGACGTCATGGATTTACTGATGACAGATAATGGTCCCCTCTTATCTTGCCCTGCATACATTGTAGGAATGTCATAACTCAGGTCTGCTTCACTTTCCTATTTCCACTGGTTTGGAACATACGAGTTGTGTCCCAACATGTGGCCCCTATTAGAATAGCTTGGGGAGCAGGATGAAAGTGCTGATTCCTGGGTCCTGTCCTCAAGCTGCTAAATTTTGGGGAGTGAGGCTTAAAATCTGTATTTTAATCAGAACTCTAGAGTGAATCTAATTCACACTAGTGTTTGTGTCCATTACAATAGAGTCTAGAGGATAAGACTGGCGACAGAGAGGAGGGTGGTAGAACCAATCATAGGCACCAGCATTTTCCACCAGGAATGCAGAGGGAATCAGAGTTTGTTTTCACACACCTTTTCCATACTCCTTGGGTACTTGAGCCAAATGTTAGCCTGACTCGAAGGTAGAATCCTGGAATGGGGAAGATGGCATGGTGTGGGGTGGTGCTGGATGACAGTTACTTCCTTTCTTTGGCTGTCAAAAAGCATAGGGAAATAACAGCTCGAGGGGAATCAGACTGAGTGCTATAGTTAACAGTCAATGGTAATGCCATCCATTCATTTAATTTCTTGCATTTGCTGGTAGGATTTACTTGTTTATATTTTTCTAAGCCCAGAGTAAAATATTTTAGGGATATAAAAGCATGGGGTAGGGGGCTGATAGAATTATTTTTCTAAACAATGATAGAAAGTAATATCTGCACTGGGATTATTAACTATACAAAAAATCATCCAAATATTTTGCTTCATGCTCTTTACACTATACTGGTTCTAAGTAGTAATTGCCCAATAGAAAAACAAAATAACAACCAAGAACAATAACAAAAAGAAACCAAAAGCAAATTAAATAAAAAAACAACACATCCATGTTTAAGGCAAACCTTTATTTGAAAACGGGAAAACATTTCTTTCTAGTTGATGCAAGTCAGATGTATTTGTGTGGTTATGAGAAATTTCCAGTAGTTGTGTATGAAATCAGAGTGCGTTTTCCCTGTACTTGCTGCCAATGCAGTGAATATTAGGTAAGTCCTGATGAGCCTGCTATCATAAAATTTTCTATTTGGAGGGAAGGGATGTGCATTTTTTTGGTTGAAGTGAGAGGGTGTTCAGGGTTGGGGACCTTTCTAGGTCTTCATTAAGTATAGCTATATAATCAATACTGAAACAAAAACTTTATAACTTACCACCTTCAAAAGTTAGGAAGTGCATTTTTACTCTTGCAATTTAAAGGAAGACATGAAATTCCATTTAGCTAGAAAAGAAGCCACCGTGCCCGGTTTTCTTCCCACATATGATGCCATCCGGACGCTTTGGCTGGAAGCGCGTGGGAATGTGTCTCCCGGAGGCTGGCGAAGGGTTCACGACGCAGGTACCAGGGTACTGTGAGCCACCAGAGGAGCGTTCATTTATGTGTGCTCTCTACCTCTTGGCTTACCCTATAACTTCTGCCGGTAAAGGTGCTTGCTTTTATTCTATTGTAGGCTTTGTTGCCAAAGGCAGAGGATATTTTCTTTTTAAGAGAGCCCTTAGATGCTTCCTCCAGGTTGTGACGCTGGGGCAGTGTGGATAGGCTGGCTTTGTTAATACCCGCACCCTACCTGCTCTCCTAATTCTCCAGAGAGTAAGTGTTCTTCCTAAAAATACAGCTGTGTTGAGTGCCTCTGTATCTTTCGACACTCTTTTAATGCGCTAGTATAAAGTAAAAGTCTTTTTGAAGATATATTTTATGGGGAAGTGCTTTCTGGGGCCTCCTGAGATGTTCCCAAGTACCGAATCAAGGTACCTTTATGGTGGTTTAATGACAACATAGAACACTTGTTATAAAGGGCCCTTTTGATATGTATCCCAGGGCATGTCACAATTAGAGTGAAGTGAACTTGCTGATTTTGTTTGTACCTCCGCTCACAAAGCCCCCTTCGTCGGGCTAGGCTTCGGCAGCTACAGATGTGTTTTTCTTTGTCCCCCAAAGATGAAAGAGATCTGCCAGAATGGAAATTTGGAAAATTACATAACCACCTGCGAAATTAGGCAAATTCTTATAAAGTTGGTATTCCAGCCGATACACAGGAGCCACAACAATGCTTTGTTTTGTGTGAGGAATTTTTTTTCTGGCTGTGCAAATAACCCGTGTGCAGGACCGTACAGGCTTAGAGAGAATATTCATCATTATTTACTGTGTCAAACCCAAATGGAGGGCCAAATTGGCAGCATTCCAGGAGCAGGAGGCCACACCTATTTGTGAAAAATGGAACAGATTTCTGGAGCTGCCCTCACCTTGACTCTTTGGTTCAAGGTGGTGGTGCTAGGACATGCAGTAGTGGGAGCCGCGTATGTAGGTTAGCCGCGAGGGCTGGCCGCGATGTTGCTCCGTAAAATCCCACAGATCAGGCTTGGGTAATGTACTGTCCTGATTATAATAAGGGGTTGGAGCAAGGAATGATGAGCAGGGGAATGTGTGTGACCTGGCTGGGACCGCTCGCTTCACACTGATTGCCACTGATTGATTGGCCAGTTCTGTCTGGGCAGAGTGCCCTTCCTCTTATCTCTCGAAATGCTAGGTCCTCAAAAGAGGAGGTTGAGGAGAACACTGTGCTATTTGAGGCTCTTGGTCTTGAAGACACTCAGACAGCCAGACCTTAATTTTTAAAAAAATTGAGATGCTGTCCCATTTACATAAAGGCTTTCTTTCAATACCATAGCCAGAATGTGGGAAGGGCTCGTTAGTAAAACCGCTCCCTGGTCAGTCGTTTGCACTATGCAGGACTCCTGGAAGGGTACAGAGAGGCAACATTTGGGATCAGCCCGAAGTGGTTGCACTATTGCATGCCAGCCCAGAGTCTCTGAAGCGAGGTGATCTGAGCATTTTCTGGACTCTCTAGCATTATTTTGGAGAACGATTAACCAGAACTAAATAAGTAAACCTAACCTGCCACTTATCAGGAGTGACTATACGGAGTTACCCAGGTGAGAAGTAGTTCAATTACAGACCACCAGCTGCGGTATACAAGGTGTCTGTCCACATTTGAGGCGGGAAGCCTGTATTAAACGAAAGATGTCATACTGTTTCTATTAAATGACAGTAATAAATATAATTGCTACTGTTGCAAAGTAACTTCTGTGTAGCGTTTCTGTTCCTGCGTAGTTGATCTCCACGTGGACATGCATCAGAATCACCTGCAGGCTTTGTCAAACACAAGTAGGTTAACCCCCCCTCCCCCCGCCAGAGTTTCTGAAATCAGATCTGAGGTCGAGTCTGATAATTAATTTTGAATTTCTAACAAGTTCTCAGATGCTGCTAATGCTGCTGGTCTAGGAATGACACTTGGAGAACCACTGTTTGCTGACAGACTAATTGTAATCAGCCAATGAAGTCAGGCATCATTTCAAAAGCACTTATTTTGTAATTTTTTTCCAGAAGGTTGAATCAACAGTTAATTGTACAAATAAAGAATCATTTTAATAAAGCAGGGTAAGAATGGTGTTATGAAAATGAAGGATTAACAAAAGGGAAATTGATCTATTTGATGAGATGGAAGTTAGATTCAAACTTTATTAGTTAAGAAGAAAAAAAAAGTTTATATATACAATGACCCAAACATGATGCAAATATTTTTGTGGATTTTTCTCTTCTAAGTAAATTTTTCCTGCAAAGCTTTGCAGTGAATTGATATTTTTCCTTCATTTCCTGCATGTAGCCGTACCTACTGGATGTTTTCATATGAGACAAATATGTTGCATATGAGACAAAGAAATGCATACTGATTTTTTTAAGGACCATGCTTGCTTCGTCTTTGCCTTATGAAATTGTGTAAGAAGGTTAGTCATCAGAGCGCTTTGTTTAGCATCCACCGCCTACTGTTTGTTGCTGTCTTTTTGAAGTTCAACATACACATTATCTTTGATTCGCTTTAGGAAGAGAGATATATATCCATTCTAGAGTCGAGAGACTACAAGTACTTTTTCCCTGTTCTTTTTTTTTTTTTAAGATTTTATTTAATTATTTGAGAGAGAATGAGAGAGAGAGAGAGCACATGAGAGGGGGGAGGGTCAGAGGGAGAAGCAGGCTCCTCGCCGAGCAGGGAGCCCGACGCGGGACTCGATGCAGGGACTCCAGGATCATGACCTGAGCCGAAGGCAGTCGCTTAACCAACTGAGCCACCCAGGCGCCCTTCCCTGTTCTTTTATATCTCTACTTAAATAAGACGATTTTTTAAAAATCACATCTTTTTTGCTTGTACTAATTTAACTTTGTTACGTTAACTATGTAGGATATTTTCAACTAGTTTTGTAGAATTTACTTTGCTAGATAAGACTACTGACTATAGTTTGATGGTGCTTTGACATCTCTAAAGAAAGTGTATGATGATGTAGTCCCAATAGTTTATTTTTGCTTTTGTTTCCCTTGCCTCAGCAGACATATCTAGGAAAATGTTCCCGTGGCCAATGTCAGAGAAATTACTGCCTGTGTTCTCCTCTAGGATTTTTATGGTTTCAGGTCTGATATTTAGGCCTTTAATCCATCTTGAGCTTATGTTTGTGTATGGTGTTAGAAAGTGGTCCAGTTTCATTCTTCTGCATGTAACTGTCCAGTTTTCCCAGCACTATTAATTAAAGAGACTCTCTTTTCCTCACTGGATCTTCTTGCCTTCTTTGTCAGAGATTAATTAACCATATAAGCATGGGTTTATTTTGGGGCTATTTTGTTCCATTGATCTGTTTTTTGTACCAGTACCACACAGCTCTGTAGTTAGTATATCATGAAATCTGAAATTGGGATATAGGCTTCCAGTTGTGGAATGGATAAGCCACAAGAATAAAAGGTGTAGAATAGGGAACAATAGTGTCGTGGGGTGACAGATGTAGGTGCACTTTTGGGGACTATAGTATAACGTACAGAGAAGTTGAATCACGATGTTGCACACCTGAAACTAGTGTAACATTGTGTGTCGAATAAAAAAAATTAAAGAAATAAAGAAAATGTATATTTTTTCTTGTATAAGTCTATAACGTAAGTTTTGATTAATTTACTTAATAAATACTTATCAGCCACATATCATGCATAAGAGGTTCTGTGGATAGGTTCAGATCCTTTTCTTTCTTACTCCTAGTGCTTTTAAAAATCCAATGTACTATCCACATATCCTGGGTAACATGTGATGTTTCTGTTGGGACAGCAGTATTCCCTTGGGGGAAAAATTCCCGCTTGCCTGATCCCACATCCCCAGACCAGCTGGCGGGATGAAGGTGATTGGCGCCGACTTTGACTAACCAGGAAGGAACCGTGGATTTCACACTGTCAAGTGGAATAAACTTCCTCCAACAATGTAATTAGTAATAATTTACAGCTCTGTGTCTAGATATTTTTTAAAAATGGCTCAGTATTCTCTCTCCTTGATTTGGTCTTCGATTTTATTACAAAAGGAATTATAATTTAACAGAGGAAATAAGAAAAATGTACTAATAACTAGAATTCAGAATATCCAAGAAGCCTTTCCTGCCCTCCCCATGTTAAAATGGAGCTCCATTTTTTAAAAATAAATTTCAGCCCTTGTGTGCATAAAGTTTGTCTCCTTAGCTAGATTATCCAGCCCCTTCTGCTGGGGCCATGCCTCTTGTACTCTGCTGTTACCCCAGTATCTAACACAGTGCCTGCCATGTTCTTCACCCTCAATAAATACTGGTTAAATGAATAAAGAAAGAATGAATAAATGAATACATGAAAGTCTCATAAAGAGAACAAAATAATGTATAAGCCTTTCATCTTTTGTGCTTATTACCAATTAGGGGCTTTTTATTATTGAAATACATCACAAACATATAAAAATATATTGTGTTAGTAATGAATATACTCTCATATTTCTTTATGATAGACTTACCATCTTCAATAAACTGAAAATAGCTTTATGGGGCTCTGGAGGGAGACCTGATTACAAAATATTTGAATTTCAATGCCGTCTCTGTCACTAACTTCCTGGGTCAATGCACAAGGCATTTACTAATGAACTGAATTTTTTCAATGCCTGAGTTACTTCCTGAGAGTAGTCATTAGAGACTCTAGTTCAAATTTGTCATATTTCCTCATCTGACTTTATTTTTCCTGTGATATCAGTCGTTAGGCTACTGTGTAAGATTAGTTTGCTGCTTGCTAGGTTTGTATATGTTCTAAGCAAAATTGCTCTTTTCTTGTTAACTTTATATTCAGTTAATGTGAAGGTTCCCAAAGCAAAGCATTTCAGGGCAGGGGGAATTAAAGAATTTAAACTGTTTTTAGATTTATACATAAGAAGTATTAATACTGCCATCTATAAAAATGGCCAAAGATCTTGCAGCAAAGAGTATTACTCTATTTTTATAAAATCAAAGAGTTCGGTTTTTTCCCCCTAAAGAAACAATTTGAATAAAACTTGACCCCCTTCCCTTCTTTTTACAATGGAATATGGTCAGATTGAACCCTCCATTAAAAATTCTCTAATATCTTTTTTTGCATTAACATTTCAAAACTCAATTTAAATATTCACAGATCTCATTTTTAATAAACTTAACAAAATTCAGGTAATTTCCTTCAACTTTTTAGATTGAAGGACAGCAGTTGGTGTAGATATAAAAAAGATGTAGAGCTATGAGCAAAGCCCAAAATCAATTATATATAAGAAATAACATAACACATGGAAAGAAATTAATCAAAAAGAAGAATTTCTACTATATGATTCTCTGGTCTGCTACCTGCAGGCAACAAACGCAAATGAAAAAAATCAACATTCTTCTGGCAGATAAGAGAAAAATTAATAAAAATGTTTCCTTCCTTCTAGATCCCCTGATGCAACTATTGTTAAAAGTGAGTGACTGCTGCAGGAAGAACTTGCTCGTTTAAACACTATTTTTTTTTTAGACTACAGCAATAAGGCTTTATTCTTGCTGTTAAGCTCAATTACATGAGTTAGTATGGATTTGCACTGTCCAAAGAGATCCCTCTTCCCTGCCCCTTCTCATTAAATGGCGCTGTGGGATATGCATGAGACAAATGTAATAGGAACCGAGGGAGAAGCATTTTGAGGTGTGCCTACAGGGTAATGATGATTCATAAGGAAGTCTGAGTGTAGCAGCTGAAAACTCTAAGAGAGGAACTACTGAGAGCCACAAAATCTGCCCCAGATCTAATTAGTAAAAAGATGTTAGTACTCTGAAGATAGAAATGTTCCTACTCCCTAACGAGATGGGAAGGGGCACACTTTTGTGGATTTCTGCTTTTTGATTTAGAGTTGAGTTGTTATTTCCCATTTCTGATTGAACAGGCAGACCATATATGTACATAATGTATGAAACCTAAAATCTTTCTTAAAATCATCTTATTAGGTGTAAAATTTTTCTTACATTTTGTATTTTATGAAAATCATTCCGAATTTAATGAAGAACTATGAGGCTAGAATACCAGAGCATTAGGCAATAAGACTTCCAATTTAAACATTAGTCCACCACCTCATTTCCATCACATATAGAAAATGTAACATGATTTTAGAATGGAAATTCTATTTTAACTCCTTTTACCTATCAACTAAAATATAGCATGCCTGTATAGAATTTTGACACATTTGTGTATTGCATATTAAATGTGAGCCAGGATTTGTCTATCCCTAGTTTATATTTTCATAATTTACCTTTTGAAAGGGAGCATCACATGATAAATGTGGCTCAATTATTATGTAATAATTAAAGCATGGTATATATTATTGCTCAAATTGTCCGATTTAGAGATCCCTCTGTTTTATATATATTAGAAGGTTTTGCATACCTTCTTATTTCTTTGTCTGAGTAGATCTTTTGCAAATGACTTTAAAGGAGCATGAAACAGGAGTTGGCAACTTGGGGACAAAATCATTTTCATTTTCATTAATTTATTAAGATTTTGAGAAATTTATTCCAATATTCCATTGGTATGCCTTCTTTGTTCTGTGCACAAACAAAATGATATAAAGTTTGTGATGGAAGTTTAATATTAATAACACTATCAGATATAAAAATGATCTGAAATGTCATACATTAAGAAACACCGAAATAAAAAGGTTTGGAAATATTTGTATGTTTTCGGGAGAAACTCACCTAGTAGAATTTCTGAGCACGCTATGATGGATTATTGTAATTATTGGGAATGATAATATTTTAATGTGACTTTCTTCCCACCTGTCAGTAGCAATCAAGGCTGCCCAGTATTCTGAAACAGTCTCATTTTGCTAGGTGGCTAGTCTTGTGCAGCCTCTAGAATGCTTAGAATATTAATGCATGGAGAGGAGATTGAATGCTTTCTATAGTTCCACTATGACAATGTGTTTTTCTTGTTTTAATCAGAAGGCATGCAAAACCAAACTGAAATGATTTCTAATAAATTAATG
This sequence comes from Halichoerus grypus, assembly GCF_964656455.1. Lineage (NCBI taxonomy): Eukaryota > Metazoa > Chordata > Mammalia > Carnivora > Phocidae > Halichoerus > Halichoerus grypus. The sequence continues at coordinate 32,079,341 of NC_135716.1, read as the reverse complement.
CCAGTGAGTGCTTAAGAGAAAGGACCTCTTTTGGGGGATAGCGCATCAAAACCATAGAATTTGGCATTTCTTTCTCCTCTTCATACTTGGCAATGTATTTTAATTTTTGCATAATTTAATTTCTTTCTTGGGTGCTTTATTCTGAAGTGCTTTGAATTTATATGAACGAAGACAAACTGACATTAAGGTGAGGGTTGGTCTAATTTATAGTAGACTGCCATGGTAGGAAGTTATTGATTGAGACAACGTATGTTGGAAGACACATATATTTGACTTAATATTTGGTCCTTACCATTTCTTGCATGTCATCATAGTATTGCTTATTTTGATCTTCTTTCCTCTGAATTCATACATATATATATATATATATATATATATTTTTTTTTTTTTTTTCCCCTTCAAGTGTTCTTTGTCGCCTTCTAGCTCTCATTCCAGTGGCTATGGATAGGTTTCAGGGATTTCTTTAACCACCTGAAATTGTAGCAATATTTTTCTCATAAATTCATTTATCTGGGGAGTAAGTACTTCTCAAACTGCTTCTTAACCATCCAGCTCTTTATCTTCATTTTGTTCAGTAATTACGCTACCAGGATATAAGGTGGGACTACTTAATTTTGAACATCCCATTTGCCTTTACCAAGTGCATATCATAGAAACAACCACCAAGTGAAAGATTCTCCCACAATTAGGTGCAGCTTTTGTAGTACAGCTCTTGGTACTGGCTAAATGAAAGGCTGTGCCATGCACTGGATGGCCATCTGTCTTGTCAGGTGTTGTGAATCTTCTTAGCTTCAGCTTTATCTTTAGAGGGCAAAGGTAGCTGTGGTCCATTCAAATGGTTCCCAAGTACCCAGTTATCTCCTCTTCTGAAAATGGAAGTATTACTTTGTGCCCACCAGAATCTCCCAGTAATCACTATTCTTCATCGAGTATAAAATGTGGAAAGATGCCTACTCATTCTGAGAGACGATTAACCGCCTTATGGGCCTGACATATAGCACCATTGTATTCATAGCTTTAGGATGTACAGCTAATTATTTGCATTTTAAAATGAGATAAATATTTATATTTATACACATTAAGACTATTAATTCTGGCACTGTGTTTAAATATCTATAAATCAGAGGCAGTTGAAGAGCTGTAATTCAGATTTCCTTACACTTGCCTGCCAAGTGGCCTCAATCAGAAGTAATTTTCTCCATGAGGGCACATGGAGCTCAGTCGTGAGCTTTTTCTGAGTAGATATTATTATTTGTGTCAAATTATGTGTGGTGATTTTTCTGAAGTGGACTTCTGTGCCCACTAATCCATACACACGAGGTTCCCTCATTCCCTCCTTCATTGGTGCTATTAATTGTACTTGTGCTTCAAGTGTCTCTTACCCCTTTAAAATGTTAGTTTATGGCCACCGATTATCTGTAAGGTTTTCCTGTTAAGGAAACATGCAATATAGAGAGTAGAGTGAGATCTGATCTTAAACCGTAAATACCACTATGCATTTTAAGAGAAACCTTTTTTTTTTGCCAGAGCCTGATTTGATAGGGTGGTGAAAGGAATGGGTAGTAATTTCACATTTTAAAGTATAGCAAACTCTATAAATCTGACACTTGCTTTGGGAGAAATACAAGTTGGTCATTCAATCACCTGTGGCCTGTTCTAAATATTGGCAATGAGATCGCATGTATTTTGAACAGTGAGCTCAAGAATTTTCCACCTTTCATTTGGGTTTTGTAGTTTGGCTTTGAAAATAATTGCTTCTTCTCAATTATACGCTTGAAATTGCAAATTGATAGCCAGCATATAAAATAAAAGAGCCCCTGGAATATAGAATGTTATATTATCAATTAAGATCTTATCATAATCTTTGATAAATAAAATATAAATATAAGTATATAACTATAACATGGATGGCTTGGTTCGAGGTTTATTATGCACAGTTAGTGGTTTTGTTTCCTTTCAAATTTTCACATGAGCTTTTCCATTTAATTTTTATTAAAACTATTAAGTCTGAATTTGATATACCATAAGAGCCGATTTGTTGTCATTGACTATTTTAAATAATTGTTCAGTTACATACTATCTTGAATAAAAATCCTAAGAATGTTAGCATGTATGCTCCAAATTTAATTTTTTTAAAAAAGAAAGCATTTTTATTACTATTGATTTTATTCTTACAATATGCATGAATTATCTTTATAATATATAGGCTTTTATGATTGAAGAGCATCCAGAGATGAAAAAAAAGGAAATTCACTAAAATATATGTGAATTATTTAAAATATTTATTTTACAACTGGTTATTTTTTGTTAGCAAAACTCAGAGTATATATTCCAGAAAAAGTATATATTGTCATTTCTGTTATAACTGATATTAAGGCAGTTTTTTTTGCAGACTGATTTAGTATGGATATAAATTATGTAAATAATTAAATATTAGTAACCAGCTATTTTAGTTTTGGTAAAATCTGCAAGAAGATCTTTCTGATTTTTCTGGGGAAGGGATCTAATATTTTGTAACATATATTCTCAGTAATCCTAGAAGAGCAACAAGAGGTTTCTCAATTTTTAAAGACATAAACTTTAAGCATCTATAAATAAATAGGTTAATATGAATTAAGCATTTCAGGAGATATTTGTGTTTTATAGATTTATTTATGAACGAATGTGTCTGTAACTACCGAAGGATATTTTGCATAGTAGTATGGTATATTAATAAAAGATATTTAAAAATCTTGGGTTTTTGCATCAATTTTTTTCACTTATTAGAGTGTAACCTTATTCTGCTTAACTAACTTCCTGAGCTTTACTTTGCACATCTTCAAAATAAAAATAGTATTAATTCTCATACCTACTTTATTGGGTTATTTTAAAGATAACATAAGAAAGTGCTTTGAAATCTTACTTGAAACACAAATCAGACAGCTTCACAGGTCTTATTTTGACCAAAATTGTTATTATAATTAAGTTGTTTGAAAAAAATACAGAAACTATTCTATTATATTCTTCATTAGACTCGGAGTTAATAATTAGAATTATCAGATAAGTGTTCTAATGATTATATTATTTTACATTATTATATTTATGTATTCCATGCATACTTGCTATTGACATAATTGTTTTAAGAGTTAAAAAATTATACTTTTAAACTTGAAATAATAAGAGAGGAAAACTAATATGAGATCTGTGACTTTTGAATGTAAAAATCATCATTTTTGTGTAAAATCCATGTTGGTTTTTTTTTTTTTTCCCTATCCGCCTTGAGTGTAAAAAAGCACATTACCAGAGTGTTTGGAATTAAGGCATTCTTTTTTCCTTAACATTTGTTATTTTGAGGAAAAAGAGAAATAACAAATTGTAAAAAGGACAAGAAAACTCTGTAAGAAGTTTTTTTGCTTGGATGTCCCTTAATTTAAATCCATGCAATTAATTTTGTCCATGAAAATGTGTTATATGAATTCTGCCCTTTTGGAAACTTGCTTTTGGGAAAACACCAGATACACTACTGTGCTGTATGTGCCTGTTCCAGTTTGCTCCCACATATATAAAAATTGTAACATGTGCACTATTTTAAATTATTTATAAGATTTCTTCTTTGGCCCTGAAAATTTCCTGGCACATTTCTAAGAAGGAAGAGGGAGACCACCAAAGCCTTTTAAGTAGTTAACCTGTGTGATGAGACTGTGGATCTGAGTGACAATTAGTACAAATTACCATAATTGTGGTCTTTGGATAAAATGCCACATTGCTTCTTTTAGGAACAAATGCAGGCTTCTGCTTAGTAAAATGAGTCGGATACTTTGCTTCTCTAGGGCGGTCAGAGATTCGCAACCAGCCATGTGGTATCCGCACGTAGTCCACTTTAGACCCATCTGAACAACTCCAGCCCTCCCTTTCCTTTCAGTGAAATAGGTCCATTAATGTAGTGCACCTCACTCTCATTCACTCTAAGGGAGTTGTATTTTTATTACTGAAAAAGTATCACATAAATACAAATTACATTTTTTCATTAGAAAACTACTTTTCGTTTCAGAAAAAATTCAATTAATTATGAATAGGGTTATGCTTTCATCAGGGAGAAAAATATGTAATTTTTCTTCAAGCCTCAAACACATATAATGAAATCTTTTCTTGGAATCCACTCTTAAGATGGATTTTTAAAAGTATAGACTTTATTAAAATCTCAGTTCAATTAAAATGCATTCAATTACTTTAAATCTTTATTAAAATCTCAGGTAAAATTGTACAACGATGTAAAAGAGACTTGTACTCTTTACCAGGTAGTTAATTCTAACAAATGAACATAAAGTGCACAGTTTTGCTCTTCGGGAGAGAATTAAAAAAAAAAAGAAAAAGAAGAAGAAGCAGAAGCAGCTTTGGGTTTGGAGTTGGGGGTGGGGAAGGGTTGAAGATGGAGGTTGCTTTCTGTGTAGTAACTTCAGGCACTGGTTTCCTTCCACTTCTCATTATAGGTCATTGTTTCTTGTGACTATGAAGGTGGCATTATCTTGTGTGAGTCCCTTTGCTGATACTGCTTGGCCTATTTATAGAATACATTTTTTCTCACCACTTTAATCAAAAGACCCTATTAAAGGATTTTATTTCACTATCTTCTTTGGATGTTTTTGGTACAGTGTCCCTGATTCTTTTTCAAGGGCCTCTAGAAGATGCCATTGAAGAGGAAGAGGAAGAGTGTCCATCAGAGGAAACAGACATCGTCTCAAAAGGGGACTTTCCATTGGAGGAAAGCTTTTCTACAGAATTTGGGCCTGAAAATCTGAGCTGTGAAGAAGTGGAATACTTTTGTAACAAAGGTAATCATTAATGGCTAGACGCAATCTGTGAGTCCGTTTACTCAGGTGATTTTGTAAAGTTTAAAAAATGCACTGATAGAGTGCAATGAAAATGCGCAAAGTGCTGATAACGTAATTCAAGAGTCTGAAAGTACCTGCAGAATTTTTTAAACACAAAATGCTACTTTGAGGGTTAAAAGAAGTAATTCCACTTTAATAAGTCATTTTGAATATTTAAGAAAATATTTTCATGTTGATTGGCCAATTAATTCTAATATATTTTATGTTTATCCTGTATTCATTTATTCTTTTGCAAGTATTTATTGAATGTCACTTGTTTGCAAGGCACTGAGAATAAGCACTGAATAGGGCAGATAGTCCCAGCCCCAAAGTTCTGGCTCACGCCTTTTAAAAACTAAATGTTTGAGGGGCCCCTGCCTGGCTTAGTCGGCAGAACACGTGACTCTTGATCTCGGGTTTGTGAGTTTGAGCCCCATGGTGGGCTTAGAGTTTACTTAATAAAAAACAAATAAAACCCCCCCCCCAAAACTGAATGCTTTAGGTGTTTGACATTGACTTTCAAAACTGAAGATGGTACTTTTTAAGATATTGTCAAATAAGAAAACACACATTATTTTCCCATCCTAGATACTCTTTTAACACATTAACATTATTCTGGAAGAAATACCTGAGACAATGTATCTCAGTTTATTTCTACCCTTGACTTGGAGCCAGGTGGCCCTTGCCAGTAACTGTGTCTTCATTGGGCATGTGTACTCATTTGCTTGCTTTTTTCAAAAGTATTTTTTAAGGTTTAAAATGATTTAAATGATTTAAAATGATTTAAAAATTTTTTTTTCTTACTTAATTTCTTGGCTTTGCAAATGAGATGGGTCTTCTGTCGCCTCCTGCACCGACATAAGTTCGTTTCATAAGTGTTTGGGTCACTTCGTTGGTTTAGAACAGCTGCTTTTGCTGAGTTTACCATGACCGTGTCATAGAGGGCATGACTGTATGCCTATCTGTAGATGTGTGTGTTTGTGTTATGTACCATTTTTATTTGGACATCTGTATTTCCTAGGCAGAGAAATTATGTGAAACCAAGTTTTTTCATGTGTGTAAGTTTGTTGATCAGACTTGACAGTCTGAAATTAAGAATGATGATATAGGTTCCCCAAAAACCACCACTACACTTATTTCAGGGGCCACATATACATTTGATGTACATTGGTAAAATTCCAGTATGACTTTCTCCTGTTGCTGGTGTGTTAGACACAAAAGAGGTCAGCCACTTCTCATCCCTGTGGTCAGTAGACTCCGAAAAACTGTGGAAATGGAATGGCGGCACTAGCCCCTGGCTGCCCTGAAGTTGAGAAAACCTCCTTGACAGTTAACGCTTGAAGACCTCAAGATGACTTTGTAATTTGGCCCTTGTCTCCCACGTTGAGGCTTTCGGTTGAAAATGAGAATGGTATGGGGCGCCTGGGTGGCTCAGTTGGTTAAGCGACTGCCTTCGGCTCAGGTCATGATCCTGGAGTCCCGGGATCGAGTCCCGCATTGGGCTCCCTGCTCGGCAGGGAGTCTGCTTCTCCCTCTGACCCTCCCCCCTCTCATGTGCTCTCTCTCTCTCTCATTCTCTCTGTCTTAAATAAATAAATAAAATCTTTAAAAAAAAAAAAAAAAAAAAGAAAATGAGAATGGTATGGACTGAGTAGTCTTTCTTTGGTAGTGTTGACTTAGACTTCAGGCCAAATTAATGTTTTCTGTAGTTGTTCTGGGTGCTAGAACCATTTCTTGATTATAGTAGCCACAGCAATACATGTGAAAGCTAGCTGGAAATGAGGAGTGTTTAAATCTATATTTGAAGAGATTTCGTGGTCCCTCTTTGTCAGGAAATACATTTTTAAATGCATTGTAGAGAACCTGCCTTATGTTATAGGATTACAGTAAATAGAAGAACCAAGAGTTAGCATGTACCATGTATTCTTCTTGTTCTTGTAAAAAGAGTTAGTATGTGGACTCAGACATTTTTGTCAATTTAATTAATCCAGAGAAGCAGTAGTGATAGGTATTACTAGATTACATTCTGGGATGATCATTGATTAAGGGCTATGCTTAACAAAAGAATATAGAACTATAAGTTTTAAGCTAGTAGTATCTTAGAAAATATATATAATCAAATATATCATTAAAATACAAATTAATGTAAAATTATAAATAAATAATTAATGTATTACATGTTATAAAAATAACTTTCTGATGTTTAGTTTGAAATTAGAGAGTAATGATAGGTGGAAATAAGAATTTTCATTTTCACATAATATTTTGCAGGATGAATATGACTGGAACTATTGCAACTGCTGTTGTCTTATTTAATAGGAAAAGAATTTCATTATTTTACTCTCATAAAATGTGAGACCAGGAGATTTTCACTGAAGTCAGTAGGCCCTGGCAGAAAATAGAGCCAGCTCTTTGACAGATATTGCATCCCCTTGAGGTCATAGTGGGGATTCCATCCATTTTTCACTTAAGTTGATTAGCAGCAATCGGAAGAGAACATTTTCTCTCTGGAAAATTAGAAACTAATCTTTCTGTAGAAATTCACATATTGGTCTCAGTGACACACAATTATGTTTTCTTCACAGTTGCAGGGAAGAAGATAGGTTTAAAATTAAAAGAGTGTAAGTATTTAAATGGTTAATGATGCCACCATCATGATGAAGGAGCATATAAGAACTGTTCTGAAGAAAAATATTTTCAGCTTGGGCTCACTGATGAAGCATGTTTTTTGCACATATTTTAATGTCATTTACAACATAAAAAGTGTGTGTGTGTGTGTGAAAATGAATTGGATTCTTCGGAAAATTTCTTCAGCTAAAGATCTAGCCATGATTAAGATCTAGCAAGGACATGGTTTCTTTAATGAGTTTCAGGGATAACACTTTTGAACATCAAATGCTTTCTTTTGTATTAAACAAAGGATAGTAGTTTAAAAACTCAGATCACAAAAACATGGTTAAAATACTTAAGTGTTTCAAACAAGGTATTCGGACTGTCAGTGGAAAATACTGAGGATACACATATAGTTACAGTGTATCTTCATTTGTATCTTAGCAACTGTGTTGTGTATAAAAGGAATCCCATGCCATTGTGACTTTCCTTTTTATTCAAAAAAAGTAAGGAAAAATGCTCTGCTTTTTGTACATCTATGAAGACATAGCTTTTCATAAGTAAAAGTTCCTACTTCCTTTTGAAATTGAGCTGCATTATACAGGATATTTTCAATATTTAAAATGATTCTGCTCTTATTGTTGTGGTGTTTTCCTCAGTTCTATATGGATATTGTCTATTTCCTTGTTGTCAAAGGGCAGGTCTTTTTACAAGTCTTGAAGCATTTATTAATATTATTGCTAGTCATTATAAGACATGTGATTAAATATGACCCAAATCACTCTCATAATGTAATATTCCACAGAAATGTCAAAATGTTGGTCAGAATTTTATGTCAACATTAAATGTGTAAAATTCTTAATCAGATGAATCTAAGTCATAAATATTCATAATTAAAAGTAGAAAAGATCACCTTTAATAAACCCTTGTTAGAGTTGCACGCCTAAAATTGGAACCTGACAATTCTGTTGAAGTTTCTTTTGTCGCTTTTTACTTTGTGTTAGTTGCATATTTCATGTCTCTATTTTTCATCTTTCAAATGAATGCTTATTAAAAGATGCTCTTCTCAAAGTTGCTTGCTATCCTTAGATTTTAGGAATTTCAGCAAAATATAAAGCGATCCTTACAATTTGCATCATCCTCTTTTGTGCAGTGAGTTTAGATCATTTGGCATCTTGGCTTACAGTATCTCTGAGAGGAAGGAAACAAGCAAGAATTATTTCCTTGAATTTACAGATGACGAAGACATCAAGGCTGGGTCCCTAAGTGCTACACATTTCCTGTGGCACTGGGTTATATGCTTCAGTGATTTGTTTTCTGCCTTTCTTCTGGTTTATATAGTAAACACGGAAGTACATCAATGCATGTTTAGAACTAAGCAAACTAATAATAAATTGAAACATAGGTGGTCTGGAGAGCAACTGGAGGAGTTTTTAGTATGTTACTGTTGTCAGGTGGGAGCTCTTCTATATTAGCGATTCTTGGATAAAGACTCAGAGACAGTAAGTTTCATGGTGGGGTTGACATGGAGCAGTTCTAAAACTGGTCTACTGTTATTAATTATTTGCAGGAAGAGTTCACTCATTGAAATACCCAAGTTTGTTGATGACTGAAATTAAATAAATAGGTCTTGGGTTACAGTCCAAGAGAATGTCACAGGATATGTGAACAGGAAGAGAAGTGTCAGGTCACTATCACTGTAGGCTAGGAGAACATACTGTCATTAACAAAAGAAACACCAAAGAAACTATGTCAGTGAGCTTTGAATTATTAATGATTATCTGGAGAAGGTAGTGAGGGTCCCTACAAAGTGTTTCCTGGTGACATCATCTCTAAACAAAGGCTGAAAGGGAAAAGGATGCCATCAAAGTTGATTTGGGAAGAGAAAAAACCTTACTTAGAATCATAGGATCTATGTATGGAGAATGGTCAGAGAAATCACTGGGTGAAGTGTTTAGCCTAAACAGATGAATGAAATATTAGATGTCTTCAATCTGGAAAGATTAAGGTTGAAAAAAGGGGGCATAATGGAAATTCATAAAATAAGGTTACTGATATAGTGTAACAATGGACATTTTTTTTTTTAAGATTTTATTTATTTAACAGAGAGAGAGATAGCGAGAGCAGGAACACAAGCAGGGGGAGTGGGAGAGGGAGAAGCAGACTTCCCGCTGAGCAGGGAGCCCGATGCAGGGCTCGATCCCAGGACCCCGGGATCATGACCCGAGCCGAAGGCAGCCGCTTAACCAGCTGAGCCACCCAGGCGCCCCTTACAATGGACATTCTTAACACATTCAAAAATATTTGACACAGTTTGTTTGCAGAAATTAAAGGTTATAAAATAGAAAAATGCATAGCATATTAAAGAAAATAGAATAAAACCTGAGTTACTCAGACTTGGTTTAACTCTAGCCCAGAAGTAATTAATACCAAACCAAAAGCAAACATAAGCAGATATTTAATTAGATTGGCAGAAGCTTCCAATTCTGTTCAATAAATAAATTCAATTCAACTCAACCCATATATTAAGCATCTGGTATGTGCCAGACCCTCTTCTCGGTGTTGTGGATACAGCAGTAGACAAAAGTCAATCTCATTCTCAGGGAGAGAGACAGACAATAAATAAGCAAACTCATATTGTATAATATGATGGGTGACTTTGAGCACTATGAAGAAAAGCAAAACAGGTAAGGGTAATTGAATGATGGTGTGTGTGTGTTTGTGTGTGTGTGAGAGAGAAGGAGATCGAGAGAGAAGAGAAGAGAGAGAGGGGGAGGGAGGGGGGAGAGAGAGAGAGAGAGATTTTATAAGAGTGATGGAGAAGGTGAACTTTGAGCAGGCACCTGAGGGAAGGGAGTGAGCTCCCAGTACTCAGGGTGGAATCTGTCCTACCTATGGAGGGTAGTGTTGCAGGAAGCCAGAAGAGGACAGCAGAGTGCTGGGGAGTAGGAGAGGTGTAGTCATACCTGTGCAACTTGCTCTAGGAATCTGCTGGATTCCCACCCCCTATGGAAGGCTTGAGTGAGCCACAGAGGGGAGCCGAGGTGTAACTGGGAGAAGAGGCATGGTCATGCCATGTTTGTTTATACCTAGAAAAGAAAGGCCTGCAGAAAGTAAAGGTTCAAGTAGGAAATGGAAACAAGCAATTTGGGGAAGCTGTCAGGAGATACAGATAACCCCAATCAGAATCCTCCCTTTAGCCAGGGGCTTGATGAGCCTCCATCTGTAGCTCATTAATGTAGTTTCCGGAAGAGCAGTTTGGGGTGTTTGAGGATGATATGAGTCACTTTGCTCCCTTCCACAATACCACATCCTTGTATCAGAAAGATAAAGCGTAGAAGATGTGAATATCAGTGTTGGTTTTATCATTGTGCTTAACTATTTCTGCCAGTGGTTTGCCAGACTCATTGAAATGTCCCTCCCCAACATTCCATTTCTTTCTTTCTCTCAGTTTATGTAGTTTTGTAGTTTCGTTTAAAACTTAAGAAATCACTAAGGAAAAGCCATATTTCTCTTTGGTAACAAACCCAAGCCAAGATCATAGGCATTTATCCCCCTTTTCCACGTTAAGGTAAAGCAACAAAAATGTTATCTACATCCTTAATACTGAAAAGAAGAAGAAAAAAAAGAACACACTTCATGCAGACTTGGTGGGGGGACTAGAAACTGTTTTTCGTTCCATCCAGTGTCAAACATATGCACTGTTTCGTTTCCTATTTTCTTTTTATTTTCCTATTATTATTTTGAGTTTGGAAAGTCTGTTTACTTGTATTTCATAAACCTGCTCAATCATGATGCTTTCTTTCCTTTCACTTTTGCCTCTAATGACATGTGTTGCCTCCTCTGTTGCTTGGGCAACTAGAATCAGAATCTGCAAAAGGCAGCTCTTACCATAATCACTTTGAGCTCAATAAAGAAGGCGATCTTTACAGGCAACTTAGTTCCTTTTTTCTTAACGGGATTAAGAAGCTGAGCTTTTAAAATTCTTGCATATAACATTGACATTTCCAGGGTATGTTTGGACCAGGGAGTTCAAAGAGAAGGCATAAAAGAGAAAAGCCAATATGACTTTGTTTTTTACCTTGCTGGAGGAACTGTTTGTGCAAATCGCCTATAAGCTTATTGACCTGAATCTTGACTCCTTGTTTTCTCTGGATTTGGCTGGAGTGGAGACACTGATGGAGCCCTGATAGAGCTGATTGAACAGCCCCCAGCTTTGCTTGGCACAGACCTCCCTTCCCTTCTGCGCCACCTCCCCCTCCTTCCACATGACATTATTGTTCCTTGGCAAACTCTGTTTTCCTGGACCCAGTACTTCTTCTTCTTCTTCTTCTTTTTTTTTTTTTCACATTTACTTTAAAATCCTTAAATTTTTCTTACGTAAGTCATATAACAATGCAAAATGGAAAGGAATTCCTTTTAGAATATAGAAATAGAGGCTATATTTATGTTGGGCTTGTACAATTTTTATCTCATGAGATTGGAAGAAAAAATAATACCTGTGACATTGTAGTATCAGCCTTTTATGGCCATCTTAAAATCCCCCAAACATAGTTTTTGTTTGGAATCAGATTTTGTTCTTAAACCACAATTATTGGAATAAATAAGAGAGCATTTGAAGGCAATTTGTTCTTACAGGGACTCAGCGTTTTCTTGGTTTTGATGGAACCAGGGGGTGTACAAATTTTGTCCATGACTTACTTGTGTTTTATATATGAGGGTCAGATCAAGCTTTGTCTGTCTACCTCATCTCTGATCCCAGATATATCAGCATAATAAATTCAACAAAATTAAAATGATTGATTTTATGCAGTGTTGAAATGACTCATGATGATATCATTCATATGAATCATGTATGATAATATAGACTACTTTTTTGCATATTATAAACTCAAGTTATTGTTTTGTCTGTAAGCTGACCACCAACACATCTTCAGTGTGCAGTCTAAAAACAAAGATATTTTTGAAATGTTAAAACTTGATAAAATATTTAATTACCTAATTCTCTCATTATTTATGAAATAATTTCATATTGTAATTAAGTGTATTTCATTCTGCTTCTACCTGACTACATAAGATGTCAAGAGATACTTGCTTAAGTTGTAGTTATATTATTATTTTACATCAGCATCGTTGTTGATAATAAAAATTGAAAATTAATATAAAATCATGTTTTACCATTTAGAGGAATTGCCTTTTTGGTTTCATGTTTAAATTTTTGTAAGAGAAAGAACATTTTTTGACCTGCAAAATTTACTATAGTTTGTTGTTTTCCCTACAATGTTGAAAGTCAGAAGAAGAGTAAGAATTTATTTAATTTCCTGGTACTATATATATATATGATATATAATATAATAATATAAATGATAATATATATATGCATCTGGATATTAAAAGACATCTGCATTGTTCATTGTTTTTTTTTTTTTTGGTTTTTTTAAAGATTTTATTTATTTATTTGACAGAGAGAGACACAGCGAGAGAGGGAACACAAGCAGGGGGAGTGGGAGAGGGAGAAGCAGACTTCCCGCTGAGCAGGAAGCCCGATGCGGGGCTCCATCCCAGGACCCTGGGATCATGACCTGAGCTGAAGGCAGACGCTTAACAACTGAGCCACCCAGGCGCCCCTGTTCATTGGTTTTTTTTTTTACTTTTAATCTAGATGCTGAATTAATCATTAATTTTAGCTGAGTACTATAAGGGAGAGCTACTTCTTTGTAAGTCCTTTTATTGTTACATTTTCTCAGTGATATTTTGGGTAGAATGAAGAGCCCATGTTCCTTGGAGAAAATAGTTTTGATCAAGTTGTAATTGTATAAATAGCCATTTTTAATTAAAAATGTTTTTTTCTATTTTATTTTGTTTAAAATATATATATATAACAATTCATACAGGTCTACAATAATATTTGCCAGTCATTTACATCTACTACCTCTTAATTTATTTTTCTATTTAAGGAAAATTTAAATTATGAACATAGCATTAGCATTAGAGAACCCTGGGAAGCTAATTTATTTTAATTATATGGAATTAACATAGTTGACAGCCTTGAATCTGATTGTTGGTCACATTATGATTTTAGATAAAATGTTATCATTTTAGAGAAACTGATCTCTTAGAAGGAGCCATGTATCCTCTACTTTTTATCCTTAAATTTCGTAAGTGATTTGAGAAAATTTTCTTTGTTCTGCGCTAGCATATTTGAGATTTAAATCAAATAAGATTTTCGAAGTTCCCAATCTCCTAATATAAAATTCATATTTTCTTGTGAGTATGTAAAACTTCTCACAATGTTTTGATTATCATTTGAGAAGCAACAGGAAGCATGAAAGAATTTGCCCTTCCACTACCTGGCGGGATAATCTTTATCTCTGGTGGGCCTAAATGTAGAGTGTATAAAAGGGGGTGAAAGCTGTGGTACGATGAATTTAATTATAGTCATAAAGTCAGTCACTTTTTTGTTGTTCTTAAAAGGTCAAGTAAAAATAATTGGATGTGTTATACCAATGGAGTAAATACTGAGAAGGAATGCAGATCGCTCTTTCAGCTCCTTTTTTGTAGTTCAGTGAGATTCCAGAGATTGGCATTGAGACTACGTACCAATTATAATAATTATAATAATGGTAATAACAACTTTCATTTGCTGACTTCTCCTGAAAAGCAGACATCTTGCTGCATGTGTATCATCTCTAATCAACTGACTGTCCTGCAGGGTAGATGCTGTTTTCACCTGTGACTTTCAGAGGGTCAGTAACTTGGCCGAAGTCACAGAACTACTAAAGGTTAATACCGAATTTAAACTCAGGTGGTTATACTTATGATTATAATTATAATGATTATTATACTGATTTGGTGGCATGAGATAAGCCACAGTTTCTCACTGCCTGTTTCTTGCGAAGTTGTTTTCAGGTAATCCAAATGAGTGGGGACAACCCAAAATGGGTGTACTTGGGCTGAGTCCCTGTAAGAACAAACTGCCTTCAAATGATTGATTTAGCCAGTAATAAACGGCAAAAAAAAAAAAAAAAAAAGTGTTTACAAATCCGTCAAAACTATTTGAATAGGAATTTCAGCCCTGTAGAAATGTTTGCAGAGTGAACTCTTGAAAACAGCTTGACCTTAACACGAAATGAGACCCAATAAAAAGTGGAGAAAGGAAGGAAGGAAGAGGGGAAGAGGGCATTGTTTGCAGGGAAAGCTCAGGGCACTGTGGAAACTTTTTGCTTTTCTGAAGGAAATGCAGTGCAGCAGATGGGAAGAGTGGAAGTGAGATAAACATAGGAACTGGAAAAGTAAGCAATACATTCTAACAGGTTCTGTATCAGAGATCTGGAGAAGCGGAAAGATTAGACAAGGGACTGTCCTGAAACTTGACTGTGGCTGTATCTCAGCCCGTCTTACGTACATACCGGAGGTGGAAAGTGGAATTGCTCAGACAGAAGGCTGTGATTATATTTTTCTGACAGTGAGAAGGGAAAGTCTCTTTAAGGATCATTTTTCAAGATAGAGATTTATCGAGGTGGAAATCTACAGATATATAAAACACGTTGCCCCCCTACCTGTTTAACAATGGGATGTGATGTCATTTCTCTTGTTGCATAGAATTAGCGCAGGGCAGTCTATTTTTGATTTAGATGAGCTTTTTTTAAATGCAAATTGTGGTCCAGTCTAGTTAACCAACACTGAGAACCTCTATGATTTGTTTTTGGCCGCAGAAGCATTGACATGTGTGAGTGTTTATACATGACCACACATGTAGGGAGGCAAAAAGGGGAATATATAAAGAATGTTCTCATTTCTTAAAGATACAGTCATCTAGGAAGGAAAGGAAAACGGGTATAGGTGAGAAAGGGAATAAATATAAGGGGTGGAGAAAACGTTACGTTTGGGCTGGTAAAGGAAGGAATATGTTCTTTCTCAAGCTTCCTTGTTGTATTGTGCATCTTTCTAGTAAGGAAGCTGTTCACCAACACACACCTGCGTCATCCAGTCCTTGAGCCTTGGGCTCCTATATCCTGTCCTGGTGGCTGAATACCAAAGGGAATACTGAAATACAGAAACTCATAACAAGAAACAATTCTACAAAGATATAGAATGATACTAAAAAAAAATGGACAAGGAAAATAGCCTATATTCTAAGGAAAACCCAATTTAGAAAAGAATGATGTTTTCTCTGTAATACTGGTAGGCGTGTTGGAGAACTTCTAAGGTAGCCCTAAAAATCAGTTCACTAAGAAAAGGAATGAACTTCAAAAATCTACATAAAATGTGTATCTTATTTTTACACTTAAATTGCCAAATCAATATTAGATATATTCATTTACCTTTTTAGTTTATTTAGTGATTGTTTAGCTATTTTGATATCGAATGGTACATGAACGTAGGAGAGTTCGAGGCAGTGTAGTGTAGCTTCAGAACCCCTCACTTGCATAGACTCCTTCCATGACCCTGACCTAATTTTGTAACTATGGCTTTGTATTCTTCTTCTAAAGAGGGCCTCCTAAATTATATAAGCTCTAGGCTCCAAAAAGCCTGAATCAATCCCCGTTAGTACCTTTAGTCAATATGAGTGAGCTCTAGGAGATAGCAATGAATGTTAAGTTTGGTTTCAAATTCCTATTTTTTGGAAAACCTTGAATAAGATTCCTAAAATGTTTTGGCATTTAGATATCTGAATTCCAAATCTATTATCATTATAGGGTAAGTTACCCTGTGCCTGTAGAGACCACAGATACTCGTGAAAGTGCTGGGTTAAAAATTAAAGCAGAGGGCCACCTGGGTGCTCAGTCATTAAGTGTCTGCCTTCGGCTCAGGTCATAATCCCAGGGTCCTGGGATCGAGCCCCACATCGGGCTCCCTGTTCCCTGCTCCACGGGAAGCCTGCTTCTCCCTCTCCCATTCCCCCTGCTTGTGTTCCCTCTCTCACTGTCTCTCTCTCTGTCAAATAAATAAATAAAATCTTTAAAAAAAATTAAAGCAGAGAGGGGAAAAATTCTCCCACGTTTCTAAAAATCTGGGCGATGCTGTGGATACTATCTATGTTTTTCCTGCGTTATCACCAGCAGCCAAGGACCTCTTGCTGGCCCTGAGGGAGGAGGTGGTGTGGGAAGACCTTGTGGTAACAAGAGTCTAAATGGGTCTTCTGATAACATACTTGGGACTCTGACTCGTGGTAGAAGCTAGATATGGATCTGAGTTGGGACGAGGCTAATGTGACCTAGAATAGTTTTTTATGCAAACTGCGTCAGGATTAGATTCAGCTGTAAGAATAGGTTCCTGGAAGCTGCCACAAAACTCTCCTGCTTACATCCCATTGTCCAGAACTTACTCTTAGGAGTGGTCCACCTCACTAAAAGGGAGGCTGGCAAATGCGGTCTTTATGATCAGGTGGCCACATGCCCAACTCTACATTCTGTTACTATGAAGAGTTTTCAGCTTATGCAAAGGGCATAGATTTTATTTGTCTTTACTTCCTGACTCAAAGCATTATGCCATCAGTCCATTCAAAATGCATGCTTTATCCAGTTTGATAAATATTTATTGAACATGTACGATATCAGACATTGTGGGCCATGCTGTGGTTAGCATGTAAGTAAACACAGGGAAGCCCCTGGCTATTCTGGAGTTTACGTGATCGTGGGGAGGCAGACATTAATAAAATAATCGCACAAGTGGCCCAGGGTGGTTTGACATAGTGAGGAAGGTGAGAGAAAGTGTCCTTAAGAATGCAATACTTGAGCTGGCATCTAATGCTGAATAGGCATTAAGTAGGTGAAAAGAAGTAATAGTGTTTCAGGAAGACAGGACAACATGTTTTTGGCAAGAGCTTGACGAGCAGGCAAAGAGGACAATGGAGATTGTAGTGTGATTTGACCCCAAAGAGATGGGTTTAGGTCAGAGGGATGGCAGTGATCCAAGATGAGGGATAGAAATGATGAGAAGAAGCGTAAGAGAGGAAGACAGATATCGTGAAAGCTGAAGCATTAAATGCAAATCTGAGCTTCCCATAAGCCATTGTAGAGAAAGAAAATGGGGGTAAGGTGTAATAGCGATTGCCAAGCAGTAGGAAAAATAGGGTTTATCAGGAGAAATAGTTGTTATCTTCTATTTTTGAGCTCTGAGAATCATTCGTCATTAGGGTATTTGAACTAGAGTTGGATAAAGGACATTCAGATATGGACCGAAGTTGTTAGTTGCTGTCCCAGAATATGCATTCTCCATTGGGCTTTTGCACTTTGGATGTGTGGTTTGAATAAAGTCTATTTATAATTAGTAAATTATATTGTAGTAATGGAACACTATGGTAATGAGTAATTACTTATGAATCATGCTCTTAAAAGGATTATGAGAGAGGAGAGGCCTCTTTGGGATGAATCATTTTGTTAAAAAGGAAAGAATAAACAATAAGATTGTATGGAAAGCAGTGTTCAGATATTACCTTCTTAAATTGGCTTGATCTTTCTGTGTGGATCGGCCTGGCTTATTGAAGAGACTATTTCAGAGATTGTGAGATTTGGCTTTACTTTTTGTTGTTGTTGTTGATGATTCCTTAAATGAATGCTAGGTTTGAATCTTGAAGACTGAAGCAGCAAACTGAAGAAATAGTGGTGTCTTGATAACAGAACAGATCTGTGAAAGATAAATTACAGTTCAGAGTATCCTCACTTAGAGGTTATCAGGCATAACTTTCATCTTTGGAGCAAGAAGTGCCTTAATTATATAGAATCCTCCTCTGAATGGAATAGAATTGTTTCAGTGTTTTTTTGGGGGGGGGAGTAGAGAGGGAGGTAGGGAGAAGAGGAAGAGATAATAAGAAAAAATACTTAAATATATAAGCTTTGAAATACACATTTTAGAAGCATCTTTTAAAGTAGGGTGTTTTTTTATGCTCCCATACTTGCTTTATGTATTGACTCTTTCAAGTGCCCATTGAGAGAAATAATGAGAAGCAAAAATTCTTGAATGATATACTGCTGAGAATTTGCCTTCTTTTATCTTATGTGGGAATTTCCCTTATGCTCCAGATCTTTAGTGAACTTAAATGTTGAGAAAAGCTCTTTTCACATGGAGGATGATAGTCACATCTGGGATAAGTGTTTAGGATTAGGACTATAGAAAAAATTTATAAATCACTGTTCTGTCTTCCTAAGTTATTAATACTTTATTTGTGACTTTTATATAAGTACCATAAACATCAGCATGTTCAATAATTTCCCCTTTCTAGCTGTAATAGAATACCACAAATTACAGTAGTCATCCATTAACTGTAGAGATTGAGTTTCTTCTCAAAATAGCAGGCGTAGCTCTGGACCACTGTCATCAACTGTTCCAGAATTGTTTCCTCATCCAGGGTCTGAAAATTTATAGTCCAATAAATGTGGACTCTATTCTTTTGATCTGTTTAATTGCTCATATTCTGGAATATGAAAAAAAGGTTATTGCCAAAGCAATGACATATTAGATAGGTTAAGGAAATCACATGCCTTTTTGAAAATAATTGTCCACTGAATGTAACTATCCAGAATATGGCAAAACCCTCCATTTTCTTATAAACTTGTAGCAAGTCCAAGGGAGACTTGGGTCAGCGATTCGCAGTGTAACGGACCTTTGCTTTTCAAGTGGTTGAAATCTTTAGATTTAGGTGTTAGCAAAAAGGGGTAACAATTGCATAGTTCTATTTTTGTATCTGGTGATATAACCGTATGTACAATTTGGCAACGCAGAGTTAATTTACCACGACACTTTTGTTTGGTTAATCTATTACCAAACTGTTGTTTTAAGCCCAACAATATCATGCGGCTATTAGGCAAAGCAAACAAAAACTGAATCTTAAACTTAAATGTCCTCGCCCTTCAATACGAAGCTGTAGTGTTCTGTTTTTGACTGTTACAGTCCTTTAACCAAAGCTATCTTGTCTGATGATAAAACCATAAGTGTATGAAGCTCACACATATTTCATCTCTTTTATGACCTTATCTTTCATGAGCGGCTTCTGTGAAGGTATCCTAACTATAGGAAGCACCTGGAAAACATATGTGATATCTATTCTCTGATAAGCAGTGTGAACAAGAAAGTAGATCTGTCACTTCTGAACTGTTCATTGTTAAAAAATACTTTGATGATTTAGCTGATTGCAAAATACATTATAGGGATGACTAACAGCTACAGCAACACTCCTAGTCAAGAAAGTTCAATAGTTATATTGTACAAGAATTTCTATAAGAGGTTAATATTGATAGGAACTACATGGATTAAAGGAGCAGGGCTGAGAAGGGCTGTTTTCTTGTTTGACTGCTCGCAAACCCTGCTGCTATTTGTGCTGAAAAAGTGGCTTTCTCAGAACGTGGCAAATCTTTAATTTATACAGGAATGTCTAACGTTGAGTGAAAAGATGTTTGTGTTTTTGAAATTATTTTTGCCTAGCAAGGAGAGCCACTGCTTTTACCACCTTGAGCAACAATACCTAATATAGAATTTAAAGATTCAGTTTCATGTGTTCGAAAGACTATATTCTAGTGCATTTCCCCGAGTCATTTGTGCTGTGTATTATATTGCTCAATAACACCTTCAATTTCCTCCTATAGGGCTCACATTGATTCTCAAAACTAGACTAAGGAAAATGGAAGGGCCCACAAAATATGTATGATATCTTTTAAAAGAGCAACAAAAGAGTTTAATCTTGCAATGGAAAACCATTAACTCCATAGCCATAATTTTAGGAATATTATAGATTTTGTTACCGCTTGACATTTATTCTGTTTCATCTTTTTACGAATTGGTCTCTGGATATATATTGGTTATCCCATTAAATGTGTTTGTGCTTTGCTAAAAATACACTGAAATTTCTATTTAAAAGTATGTGAATAAAGAATTTAGCAAGTAAATGAATGGATGTCAAATGCATTTCTAGTTCTTTCTGTAATTCTCTCTCTAGCATCCTTTTCTCTCTTCCTTTCCTCTTCCTACCAACAAAGCTTTTGAAGCAATATCTTAACAAACTTGTCATTATTATCTTGGCTATTAATTATTCATGCCATTTTTTCATAAGCTACTAGGAGTACTGATTTCAAACATATAAGAATCAAAAAATGGATAGAAGGAAAAAAAAACAACAGTCAGTAAAGTCATTTCCATTCAAATCAAGAAGAAGCTGGAGCTGGATTTGTATCAAAATAAAGTTCTATTTATAAATTTTCCATGAGAATAAATATATTGAAAGGGAAGAAGCAAGTCCCTATTGTGAGGGGGAAACAAATGGTGTTTCTTAAAAGTAGTTCAGAGATTTCACGTTCGATTAAATTATTTTTTAATCATTTCACTTTTCATTAGTAAAAAGATTAAAAATGAATTTGGTAAAAACATTACCATAAAAATGAGAGTTAGTTTCCTGAGATAAACTTAGAAGATGAAGGGTCTAAAAGTTGACAAATGTGACATATTTTAGTTATTAAATAGAAATAGTGTGCTGAAGGCAATTAATTAGCAAATGTAATGGTACTGTAGTAGGTTATGGTAAAAAGAATGAAACCAAGATCTAATTTTATCACTTGTCAGTGAGCAGTGGTAATTGATTAAGCACCTATGTGTAGTTGACTTTACCAGGTTCTGGTTTTGTTTTGTTTTGTTTTGTTTTGTTTGGTATACTTTAGAAAAAATCATGCCTATAAATATTATATCCTCAAACATTTCATTTTAATATGTAAGCATAATGAAGAAACAGGGCTTATAATATGGAGAGGAGAAGCAACTATCAGATCACATCCAGTTCTCTTTGTTGCTTGATATTCAGTAGAGTTTCACTGTAATATCCTAATAGGATATTGGAGTATGGTCACTGGAGTCAGACTAGCTTGGGGTCAGTTCTTGGATCTGCTAGCAATGTGTAGGCATCTTCTGAAATACAGGGATACTGTACAGGCTGAATTGATGCGATGTTCATAAAGCATTTAGCTAGGGCTGAGTGGTACTCAAGAAGTGGTAGCCATGTTTCGGTTTAATATAGAACCCAAGCTTGAGGACATGTTCTCTGCCTTATTCATCTTTATGATTTTAGTATATGGCACATAGTAGATGTTGAGATGAATATAAATTTAATTTCAACCCATTTAGTTTTCTGCACTCAAGTGTATTACTTTGTATGACATTCTTATGTTTTTGGTCATCTTTCCCTTTTTTTGGCATTTTTTTCTTTAAGAAAACATGATTAAATAATTGATCAAGGGCTCTAAACTATTCTTTTGTCTTAGATTTATTTTTATTAATGTGATATATATACTGCACATTGACCCAGTTTTTAAAATAGCTTAAAACGGTTGCAAAATGTACTTTCTTTTGAGCTGTTAATTGTATACAATCAACTATCTTTACAGTGTTTCTTTAACTAAATACTCTGCAATATTTATTTTCAGTAGTTCTAATTATATGTGCTGCATAATGAAACAAATTAGAGCAAATTGTTCCATGAATCAGGATTATCAATACTGAGTATTGCTCCAGATGTTGGTGTAAGTTGAAATCTAAGCTCTATAGTTCCATTTTGGCAGTTAAGTGACATTTAATGAAAGTATTTTATTATGTGAAATTACTAGTTCAATCAAGCCCCTAATAGGCTGAATTATAATATTTTCATTTTGAGTGATTTACCAAATTTCTCTGTGCATCAAGGATCTGCTGAGATTTGTAGTCATCCTGCTATTTTCTTTTCTCAGTAGATAGTAGATGAGGATGATCCTGGGTAAATTTAGCCTAGACTGAATAAAAGAAGGGACTTGATTCCTTTAACCATCATACAGTAGCAGCATTTCTCAAACTATTTCTCTTTGCATCCTAAAACTTTGTATGGATTCTGCTTTTGCATCATTGAAATGTCTTTAGTTTCACCACCATTTTTTCTGCACAGCAACTTAATTACTGTAATGTTTTTTATAAGGATTTTTTTGGGGGGGAGATAGCTTTCATTTTTAATCTAAGAAATGATTTTCAATCATGGAGCCTCAGGGCATCAAACCTACAGAATTCAGGTTTATCTCAGGTTATGCCTCCAAAATTTCAGAAATTTTATTGGCTCTTTCCTCCAGGAAACTTCTGCACCAAGTCTGGGTTAGGTGTCATGCCTATGGGCTCCTGTCACATGTTGGACTGCTCCCATCAAAGTATTCACCACATGAGATTGCAATCTATTGATCTGTCTCTGTTTTAGTCTGTAAGTTATATTAGAAAAGGAACCATCTTTGTTTTATATTCTTAGTGCTCAGCACAGTGCCTGGGACTCAAAAGTTAATTTAATGTATTAATAAAGAATGGTTTATATCATCTCTGTTCAATAAAGATGAACATTTGTAGATTCAACTGGATTCTTTTAACATCTGATTTTTGTGATTATTGTGATTACTTTGTAATATAGTCTTCCAAACATAACTGTTTCCCACTATATTTCTCATTATTTTCCCTCTAAATATGTAATTTGCCTAATAAAATATTTCAGAGTAGACTTAACTATAGTCACAAAAATTCTGGGCAAGAATGTCTGAGACATGGGTTAGAGTGTTGTTATGGAATGAGTAAGGGGGAACTCAGAGACCAGATATCTGACAAAATGTGTTCATAGAAACTCAATAAATATATGTTGGTTACTGTATTTGTGTCACATGATCATAGCACCCTCCTACTGAAATACCTCTAATGCTTTTCACTGCCTTCAATATGAAGAGCTCTGGAATTAATTATCCTAGCTTCTCCATGGTCAATGTCATTTTATGCTTCTGGTCTCTGAATTTCTATATCTTATGTGTTTTCATTCGGAATTATTTATTGACCACCTTGATTGTAGGTTTTAATCAGTGGTTATTTCTGTTATGCATATTACCTAGCTCCTTTACTAGATTATATGGTCCTTAAGAGAAAGTATATATCTCACTGTATCTTCAAAACTATGCATTGTAAATGTTAATGATTGATCAAATTGTGCATGGCACCACATGTTTCCCACAATTTAAATGTAATAGTAAAATTCAGAAAGATGTACTCCTTTGTGTGGCCACCAGGGTGGTATAGTTAGTATTTGAATATAAAACTTAACCTCTCCAAGTGGTTCTACCCAGAATTTTACTATCTGAGCCTTGTGTATGTAATTTTTAACAGCATGTCTCATGCTTGCTTCATTATGTGTTGCTCTGGGATTATTCAGCTCTTTCAGGTGTGCACAGTTCTGTACTCAGCTGGTGGGGGTGGTGCATGGCAGAGGCAAGAAAAGGTGTTTTGGAAAGAATGCTAGACTGGCAGTTAGGAGACTCAAATTTAATTCCTAACCTTGAATAAACTGCTGTTTTTGTGACTTTTACGATGCCCCTCATGCTCTCCCGTAATCCTACTTCCTGCTTGTTGAGGAAAGGACATCTACCAAAAGCTGCTTCAATCAGTCACACCGTGATGGCTGGGAAGCACTTATTGTTCAAGCATGAGAAGGTTCGGGAATGGTGCCTTATGCAGATATAAATATGGTAGCTATAAGATCAAACATAAGTTACTGATCCTGTCTGTGCATCAATTTTGTAGTTAGTAGATTTCTCTAATTTGGCTCAGATCATCTCCTGAGTCCCCTCCTTGTTTCAAGATTCATAAGACATGAGAAAAGTGCTTGGAAGGAATAGATGCTGTTTAAAATTATAGGTTGCATTCTCTACTCTTCACTATTGGGGAGGACACTTTCCTTTATAAGCTCCCCTGCATTATTGTCCTGAGTTAAACCTCCACTCAGAAGTGGAAATGCAATCAAAAGCTTATTGGAGTAGATGGCAGAGTCTAGTGTGGATTCTAGTGTCCATGAAGAGTGAAGTGTTGTAAAGGTCATATTTCCCCCAATTAGGTCAGGTATCCTGGGGGTACTCAAGAAGGTTAGGGTGCTATACTGATTATTGCGTTAAGTAGCATTGAATCAATTGGTGAGAAAGTTTTCAAGTTTCTTATATTCTTTGTGTATCAGTGAGAATGTTTCGTCTTTATATTACCATGACTTAAATAGCTTAACTTGTTACTTTTCCTTTCTATTACAGGGAAATGAAACCAGAGACTCAGAGTCTAAATAGACATAATATGGAGAAATTGATAATGTTACCTTTATTTTTATTGTATTTATTTTTATTATTACCTTCTATTATGGGCATCTAATACTGATTTTTCTTTTATAGCAGCGATAAGGAGTTTTGTTTTTAAAAATATGTTTATATGTTATAAAAAGTGAGTCTATTTAAAGAAAGTTTACTACAAATTATTGTATAAGCCATGACTGGATGAAAACCATGAACATAATAGTGCTTCAGTAGAGTCCCAGAAGAAAACTTGGTCAGTGGATTTCACTAAAGAGAGTTTGGTGAAGGGACAGTGTATGAAGTGTGGATAGGGTTAAGGGAACCAAACCAACAAGGGATGTGAAGCACCCAGGGGCTGGAAACAGTGGGAAGCTGTTAGCCCTCCTGATCTGAAGAGTCACGGGACGTGACAGTGATGCGGGAGCATGGGAGAAGCAGGCAGACCACTTCCCAGGAGTGCTAACTGTACAACACAGCCATTGCTTACAACTGGAGACCATCCAAGAGGATAGAATGGAGGGATACGGACCTGTCTTCCCTCTTCCTGCCCTCTAATCCTCTGATCTTGTCAGTGTCTCCTATTGATTGGATCCAACCAGAAATCAGAGAACACAGCAGCCCCAGTGATGGGGTCCACAGAATCCTGCCTCCATGGGGCACAAAGGACAAAGTAGAACATAGAGGGAGGAGAGTCAATGGAGGTGAACAGGAAGGGGCAAAGCAGAGAATGACCAGTTCATATAAAGTATCAGGGTTCTCTGCCAGAGCTAATACTGTAGGATTCCAGGCATGCCAGTCTGCTACCTGCATGGCATTAGTTCAATACTTACATATATGCAGGGATACTCTTTAAAGTATTTAACAACCGGTACAACCTGGGCTCTGACCAATCAGAGCCTGCTGAACAGGCTTTAAACCCTTAGTCTCTGGATTAGGGGAGGTATGAAGGGGCTCCCTAGACAGGGGCCAGGACAGGCAGGGTTGGGCTGAGCAGCACTTAGTTAGTTCAGGGTTCACAGTATTTGAAAATATAAGGCAGTAGAGCCTACTTGTCTATGCAGGCTGAGATTCATCCCTCTTTGTGTCTGAGAAGTGAGAGCAGAACTCTTCCACTGATCTTGTAAGATAATTGGTTGATGTGTCTATGTTGTTCTGTGTGACCTGCAAAAAGGAGCACAGATTAAAACTCTTATCTTACTCCTGGGCCTTTGTACCTTTCTTATGGCACTTGGACCTTGTCTTGCACTCTCATTATTTGTGAATTTACTCTCTTAGATGGGTTTTATACTACTTCCAAAAAGGTATTATATTTTTCCATGTATATCCTTCTATACCTATTACAGTTCCTTAAACATGGTAGATACTCAGTGTCTATTATTTTATGGAAAAAACTTCATTGCTATTCATGGTGATCATCCCGAAAAGAAGAGAGAACTCAGCTTTCAAAGATCCTTCAATTCCAGACATGGGTTTGGTGGTGTGGGGTATATGTTTTATTCTTGGTTACCTGCCAGAGCCAACGATCCTCTGTTGTGGAAATTATGACAACTGAACTGTCGCTGGGCTTCTGCATGCTCTCTACCTTTATTCCACTTTTTAAAATGATTCATTTTGTGAAGCTATATATAGAAATGAATATAAAATTTATGGAGTCTAAATTTCAAAATTCATCAACATCACATTAATGTCAATTGTAATAATAGTTTCCTGAAAATTTTGTAATTTCTAGGTTACTTGTAAAGCTTTTAAGAATTCAGTGCATTTTTTAAATAATCATATAAAGAATTAAGTACTATTATAGATTTGGGCAACTGTGTGGAAAATATTTACTGAATACTTCAGAGAAAGACTAGGTGGGTAAGCAATTTAATTTAAAAATTTTGGCATTATTAGATTCAGGGTTTAGTTGCCAGGTTTTTGGTATGCATTCTTTATTTCTGACATCACATTTTCTTGTATTCTATGTTCTGATCTCTATTATCATTGATAGTAGGTATATTATGGAATATTTTTGTGTGTACCATGTCACCATGGATTACTTTCCTATAAAGCAGTTACTTTATCACTTAAAGTGAAGGTACTTACAAATTAAACTTTTTACTTTTAAAATGCAATTGCATTGTTAATATATCTTCTTTGCCATGACTATACTTTTTGCTCAAAATATATTACATTTTTTTTTCTTATGTGGAAATGAAAGGCATGAAACAGTGTGAACTAGCTACACTTATCAAGAACAAGTATAGCTTGGGGACCTGGGTAGCTCAGTCAGTTAAGCATCCAACTCTTGATTTCAGCTCAGGTCATGATCTCAGGGTCGTGAGATCTGGCCCTGCATTGAGCATGCAATGGGGTCCGTGCTGGGCGTGTAGCCTGCTTAAGATTCTCTCTCCCTCTCCCTCTGCTTCCTGCCCTCCTTATGCTCTCTTTCTAAAAAAAAAAAAAAAAAAGAACAAGTATAGCTTTATAGCTTCTTGCGTTGTGAAGACTTGAGTCACTGGCTCATCTCATCTCATATGCTACATATGCTAATCATTCAATGATGGCCTTTTTATACCCATTTAAAAAATACAACCAAGTTTTAACAAGTTTAAAGCTGGGGGGAATTTGCAAAGTAATCTAAATTCAGCCCAACATGTAAATATGTCTTACCCCAAGCCTTCATTTGTTTTTGTTTTGCTGCATCTTGCCTTTATAAAAATGATTATTTGGAAATAGGAGAGCTAAGGTTTTCTGTACTGAGAGCAGTATAGTAATTGCATACTACTTTTTTATTTTCTTCTTTATATATAATTTTAATAACTGAATAAAACTCTTTTTTTTCCCTTTCACATCTTTTATTATTATTTTTTTTTACACTAGGGTTCACCCTTGGTTTTTTTTTTTTATTTTTTTATTGTTATGTTAATCCCCATACATTACATCACTAGTTTTAGATGTAGTGTTCCATGATTCATTGTTTGTGCATAACACCCAGTGCTCCATGCAGAACGTGCCCTCTTTAATACCCATCACCAGGCTAACCCATCCTCCCCCCACCCTAGAACCCTCAGTTTGTTTTTCAGAGTCCATCGTCTCTCATGGTTCGTCTACCCCTCCGATTTCCCCCCCTTCATTCTTCCCCTCCTGCTATCCTCTTCTTTTTTTTTTTTTCTTAACATATATTGCATTATTTGTTTCATAGGTACAGATCTGAGATTCAACAGTCTTGCACAATTCACAGACTAATGCTGATTTTCTTTATTATAAAGCCACAGTAGATATCAAAATGATAAATCATGGGCATTTTATCAGTATAATGACAACTATATGTAGCAAACATATACGTAGACATACGGTTAAGGGTATCCCTTTACCAGGATCTAAATGCCAAATAGAGAGCTTTAATTACTTCCCTTTCTGTCTGTGTGTCGATGTTTTCCAGGTGATGATGAAGGAGTCCAGGAGACAGCAGAATCAGATGGGGACACACAGTCAGAAAAGCCCGGCCAGCCTGGAGTTGAGACAGATGATTGGGATGGTCCAGGTAGGAAAGAAAATTTAAAATTCAATCATCTGTTGCTACTATCAGGGATTCACTTTTTTTTCCTTTAAATTTTAATTAGGTTGTAAAACTCTTAGAATCTCAGCTCGTGTTTGTATTTGTGTGTGTACTAAGGTTATGGTGGAAGTTTAAATAAACATCATTATTTAAAGAAGATTTTTATCTTTTTGTTAAAATACAAAAACCAGTGTTAACTTCTGCTTGAAATCTCCATCTTTTTTTACTTCATAGTCATCTAAGAATTAGTTCATTCTACTTGCCTTTTTTTTTTTTAACAGAAATCTTTATGCTATATCTACATTCAAATCGGGAATGATTTTTAAACTTTTAAGCAGGTAACAATACTATAAAGAAATATTTTCAATTTAGTCATGTTGTAAATCATAGACAAAATCTCAGTTTCTGTTTAGAAGTTTAGGCAGTATCAACAGATACTCCCATCTGATTCAAGGTTTTGGCAATATTTTCATTTTTACAAATGAAAATTAAATTTGCTTTTAAGAATCCTGATACTGAACCATTTTGAGAAACACAAAAATTGATCAAAATACTCCTAAACACCAATATAATTTTATGTAAATATGTACACTTCATAAGAACTCAATAAAAAAAACCTTTATATTTGATGCCAAGTAATTTACAATTGATGGTATATTTATAAATGGAGACTATTATGTCATAGGGCTTAAAGATATAAGCGAGTTTTTGTAATAGTTTTAGCCATAATTTCTAAAGCAGTAACATTTTTCATTAAGAAAGATCCCTATATTTCAATCACATTTTCACCCTTGCATGACTTTGCAAATTGCTCTCTGCTGTGCGTGAAGAAGAGAGAACTCCAGTGGTAATTTTCTGAAACCAGCAGCTGGAAAATATAATGCAAACAAAAATAAAGATGCAGTATAGCTGATTATTATGATGTCATTTCTAATGTTATTCATGATACACACAAATGTTTGTATTCTGTATGCTATAGCATAATGGTTCTACGAGACTTTGGATCAAAATGTGTTATATTTAAAGTACCATAATACCACGTTTTAAGAGTTTGAAAGACAGTGTAGACTTCTGGCATTTTCACCTTATTGCATAATGCTTCTGTCTTCTCAATGTAGGAAAGAACTCCTTTGATTAAAAAAAAAAAATCTTTGGAAAACTTTTTTTTTTTTTCTGATGGATTACATTTAATTTAAGAAGGGTGGATGAACTTTATACTGTATGGTTCTTTCTTCATGGAATTCGGTATGTATATGCTACTTAGAAGAGTTTTTACATTTAAAACTAGATTAGATGGCCTTTTGGATATGCCTACTTGCAAAGTGTGACTGTGGCTGCCCCCTCCATAGCGTAAACTTGGAGGGGGCAGCTTTTCTTCTTTCCTCAAGGCTGGGGCCCACAGTATTCCCTGGGACTTGGGAGTCAGTAAGCCAATTCAGAAGGTGGTAAATTATGAAACACAGAGTGCACAATCAATGCCACCTTTCCCAGGAAGCTTTTCCAGAAACAAACTTGCACTCTTAGCTTACAGAAAGAGAGACAGAGAGAGGAGCAAGAATGATGTGTCATTCAGGATGAGATTTTTCACTGTTGAGTTAAATTTATATTATGTATCTGATTTAATGAAATTTTTATTTAGTTATCATGAAAATGTTTATGCTCTTTTCTGTGGCACATGTGAATATGTAAATACTTTAAAGGAAAAATGTATCTCTCTAAGCAGGTGGGCCTATAAGAAAGTTCTTTTTTTTGTTTGTTGTAAAATTGATAACAGGTTTTTCCCTACAGATATTTTACAGCAAAAGGGGTTTTCATGATTTTGAAAGCCCTGAATTAATGAGGTTGATTCATAAAAAAAGAATATCTGTTGGAGGGCGGCCTGGGTGGCTCAGTCGGTTAAGCGTCTGCCTTTGGCTCAGGTCATGATCCCAGGGTCCTGGGATCAAGTCCCGCATCGGGCTCCCTGCTCAGCGAGGAGTCTGCTTCTCCCTCTACCTCTCCCCCCCTGCTCATGATCTCTCTCTCTCACTCTCTCAGATATTTAAAAAAAAGAATATCTGTTGGATATTTATTTTTTAAGGTAGAAATTTCATTACTTTCCTTCAGTCAGGACAAAGTTTAGTGACAGTTTCTCAACATGTTAGAAATTGAGCTCTCTGTTCTAAGGGTTTAGCTTCAAATTCTGGATTTGCCACTCTGTTGAGTGATTTTTGGCAAGTTGCTTATTCTCCCTGTTCCTATATCCTCATTTGTAAAATGTGGAAAATAGCATTCACACTTCTTAGGGATTTTGTGAGAATTAAATCAGATCACCCACATAAAATTCTACTTGTCATTATTATGGCTTTGGAATTGTTGAGCCTTGAAGGGGACCCATTTAAAATTCTCAGCATTTTTTTAAGGCCAGTAATATATCTGATACAATTTTTAAAATACTAAGCATCTAGTTTTGAATTTAACTGCAAATGATTGGTTAAGACATGAGGTTATGAGCCAGGCGTGATTTCAAGGTTCTCCTAATTTTAAAGTCCTCCCACCCAGTCCTGATAGTCACTCTAAGATAGACAGCTTTCTCTAAATAAAAATAGAACAGAATCAAAAGACCAGGAAATTATCTAAAGAATTTGAGGCATAGAGCTGACTTCATTTAAGATGGATCAGGATTTATCTTATTTTTAAAGAGTTTGAAAGAGTTTGATGGAAGACGACTCCACAACCTTTCTTGATGGCTCAATTCAGTAATGAATCAACTCTTGTTTGAAGTGTTTCATTTTTATCAAATGTAAATCCCCCAGTGCCAATTTTTTCCCCTTATTTGTTATCCAACTAAAAGGTACATTTAGTAATTGCTCACACCTTTGTTAACTCTTATGATTAGGCAGAACCTAAACAATCTTTAGAAAAATTATCTTACATTTGCAAACATTCCTATGGTGAAATTTTTTAATGTTTAAATATTTGTGATTCTTACTTAAATATTCTTCAAGTTTTTATGAATCTTTCACTGTTTGAAAGGAAAGCTAGACCCACACTAAGCTAATAGAGTTCAAGCCAATGTTAGTCATTATCTCATTATTTCAGTATTTCACACAACTGTTTTCAAGTTTCACTTTTCTTTTTTGCTCTTAAAAAAATTACCCTGATATTACCTTGCTTGGAATCTAAATGATAATGTTACTTGGTATCTACTATCTCTTCCTCTGCATTTGCCTATACTTCCTTTCTGTCTCTTTTTAAAATCAATACCCCTTCTTTTCTTTTATCCCCACATAAGCACTTCAGTTTACCAGTAGTCCTATACATTTAATTATTCAATGAACAATTATTGTGCACTAATAATTGTGGAAAGTGTAGGCAGAAGTCTAAAGGCATAGCATAATGCTGTCCACACTCTTTTTGATGCCATTTCTCTTCTTTAATCTTTTAAAATGATTCATGGATTGTCACTGATGCAACCGATAATTAAGCATGAGAACCCGATGCTCTAAACTACAGAAGAAACTGAACAACTTTTAAAGTCAGATCTGTGTTTGAGTTCGCACGCTGACATTTAACAGTCTTGTGACCTCAAGCAAATTAAACAGCTAGGGCCTCTGTTTGCTTATCTTTAAAATGGGAAGAAAAGTAACTACTTTGAAACTAACTTTGTTATGTGGATGAAATTTGAAAGATCGTGTATAGAAAGTATCTAGCAGATAGCTTGGGAGAGCTTGGGATTTGCTAGATGATAAGAGCCTTCCCTTACCCTAGAACCTCTCATGCAGTTAGAACGCTGACCTCATTTTGAAAATAGTGTTTATATCTCTGGCTCTCTCATTTAAGAAATCTTTAGAACCACAGTCCATGGCTGAAGTCTTGAGTGCTGACTTCTGTATTTAGATGTAGAGGGAGATGTGGGGGAAAGAATTCAGAGAAATCACTCTAAATCCATTCTCCACCTTCATGAAATGAGCACCTTAAAAGTCACATCTTACATTAATGCTAAGAATACCAGCTCTCTAGCTTACATTATTAAAAACATGGTTACTTCTTTTTGCATTTGGAAATAGTAAATAATCTGATTTCTCTGGTTTAATATTGAACGTACCTAAGTCTTACCATTAGGCTCATAGCCACAATAATTGAAATTTCCAAGAGCTTTATTTGGTAAATGAATGTATCACATTATTCAAATTGTGCAAATAAGTACATATACCCCAAGTAATATGTATTAATACAAATATGCACAGATACAAAATTTTGAGCAAGTAGTCACTTAGATTCTTTCTCACGGACTTATCAAGATAAGCATGCACTTTTATTTTGGTATTTACATGTTAAGCACTTGAGGTGATTCAATAATAATAAAGTAGAAAATCACACCTTGTATTGATGATTTGATGAATTACTGGTATAAAATTCAAAATTATTTTTGTATTATGCATTCCAGAACAGCATGACTTGCTCCCAGATTGTTAAATGGAAATCTGAGTTTCTGTCAGAGGTAAATTATTTTGGGACAGTATAATGAGTGGAAAAGACCAAAAATATTTCTGCTATTTATATCTTGGCTCTGCCATTTATGAATTGTATGACTTTGAGTAAGTTAGTAACTCTCTGAGGCCTCAGTTTCTTCATTTACAAAACGGGGCTAATAATAATCACTACCTCATTAATGAGATTTTCTATGTAAAACCTGAAGTTTGGAGCTTCATGGTGCTCAATAAATAGCTCCTCATATCACTTTCTGTACCATTACAGCAGTTGTGCCCAGTAGCCATGACAATGCCTTACAGATGTTAAGCCTTCATTGAACATCTGTATAGTGAATTAACTTTGCAAAATAATTTTGCTATGTAATATCACCACGCGATTATAGTAACTGTAGTCTATCCAACTGGCCTTAGAATGTGGTTCAGTTAAAGGAATTTTAATGTAAATAAATTTTCAGTAAATATCTAGCATAAAATCAGATGTATGTACTTGTTGCATCTGCACTAAAAATTGATCACGAAATCTATCAATAAGTTAGTGATTGAACAGCAAGCTTCATTCAGTTGCTGTTCAGCATGAAGGATACATGCGGACGATGGGGTTGGTTCTGCTTTGTGCCTCAAACTGAGAAGATGGGAGTGTTTTGCATAAAGTGGAATGGTAGCTGGAAGACCACTGGGAGACAGAAGCACACACTAATGATACAGATACGGGTTTTTTTTTTTCCCCCCTCTTTACTAGTCCAAAGAAGGGCTTGGAGATTACAGTTCTGATTTCGTTTCCTTTTTGATTGGGAAAATGTGGTAGATATAAGATCTGGGAAATGCCATTTGAAGTAAATTAACAGAAACCTATGAAACATAGTTAACCATAGATATAGTCTGACAGTAAGAAGAATATTGTGAGAAGCGGAGGAAATCGTAGAATGACTGTGTATTACTCTGACAGTGAATTGGTATTATCTCTGCTATCAGATAATGCAGTTATCATTAATTTTCACATTTGCATTTCAATCTTTGGAAGGAAATGACTCTTGCCGGATGAAGATAAGAGCTCTGTACCACTATAATGAACCATCATTTTATCCCAATGCTTTGTGTCCATATGAAAATGAGGCAGGGAGGGGTGTGTGTGTGTGTGTGCGCGCGCACGCGTGTGTGTGTGTGTGTGTGTGTATGGGGGTGTCAGAAAACAGCATAGCAAAGTGTCAAAAATTGCTACAGACTTTTGAGCCCCTTATGAAACAAGAGGGGGTCAAAATAAATCTTCTGTAATGTAGTTAAGTGGATATCGGATTAAAAGATGAAAGCCTTACTTTTTGTAGAACAGAATGCCACATAAACTCAGTAAAAAAGTTCCTTTTATCTTATTTCTTTACTCCAGTTTTCACTCTCATGTAGAATTAGGGCACACATAAACCCGACAAAAAAAAAAAAAAGTAGGTTGGAGGCAAAGTGCTTACGATTATTGTTAGGAAAAATGTCTTTGAGTTACAAAGTCCTGCATAAAATATATCCTTAATCCAATCGCCTTCAATCCAGTAGTTTTACATTCTCACTCTATGCTGCTGAAACAGACTAGAAATTGTAGATGAAGCATTTGAATGTTGTTGATGTTAGTGGAACACCAGTCAGTGGGCCTTACACAAATAAAAGGTCTAGGACCTACATCAAAAGTTTTATTATTAAACATGTTTTTGTATATTATAAGTTAAAATATAAATCTTGTATTGCTGTTTCACAGTTTGCCTACTTTGATTAGCTACTCACCCTCAGTTGTGTTAATAATGGGACTTTATTATGCTCTTTCCTGCTGAGCCATAATTCAGCTTGGAATTCTCCTCCACAAAGCACTCCAGGAAGATACTACCAGTCAGTAGGAACTGACATAGAAGAGAAACCTTTGCTATCCCTTTTATAACCTCCTTCATTAAAACACATATATTAAATATTTATTTTGGCACAAGGATTTTTAGCATCAGTTGTTTTTCTTGACTCAGAATTTTGCCCTGAGAAAATACCTAAAAATATGATTGGCTCTCATCTCTGGAAAGTTGAAAGAAAAACTAAACCTTGTCATTATTTGTTTTTATTTTGTCTGGGTCAGAAAAGGACTTACTTGGGCTCAGGAGAAGGAAAGACCAGTACAGGGGCATGCATTAGAAGTAGTTAAAAATATGGAAAATAAAAGCAAGTGCATACAGACACATACACTTGCAATAAATGGGCCACAAAGTTAGAACTAGATTGCTAGGAGACTATTTGTAAGGGTAGTATTGATTGATTACACAAGATGAAATAAACTGGTTAGTTAGGCAAACATTTATTTATTCAACAGTATATTGAGTATCAGATATTTGCAATGCTCTGTGCCAGACTCGAGGACATGTAGCAGTAAATAAGCCAGGGTGGTCTCTACCTCAGAGAATTTATGCTCTCTCAGAAATTGCAAATTGTAATAATAATGATTTTTTTGAGTGCTTACTGCATATGTGATAGCCGTTCTACAGAAGAAACATAAATGACACCCTAAACCACATTATATTTTAAATTGATTTTTTATTTTAAATTTTTATATTTTAATATGCAAAGTTTAAAATATACATAAAATAAGAGGGAAGTGTTTGATGAATCCGCACATACCTATCTCCCAGCTTCAAACATTATCAACTTTTTGCCAATCTGGTTTCATCAGTTTCCTTTTATCTATCTATCTATCTATCTATCTATCAATCTTTTAAAGCAAATCACAGAAATCATGCCATTTCACACATAAGTGCTTTGGTATGGCTCTCTGATAAATAAGGCCTTTTGTTTAAAACATAACCTCAAACAACAGCATTATAACACATAAAAAACAACTCTTAATATTATCTGAAACTCAGTTTGTCTTCAGATTTTCCCAGTTATCTCAAAAAGTGTCTTTATGTTTGGTTTGTTCAAATCAGGATTTGAAGAAGGTCCACAAATTGGTTGATATGATTCTCAAGTCTTTTGAATCTTCCCTCAACTCCTCTCTCCCACTTATTTGTTAGACAAACTGGTGTATTTATCCTGGGTGTTGTTCACAGTCTAGATTAGGTAAATTATGTGCTAGCACCCATTGTGTAACATGCTCCTCTACCCTGTATTTCTTTTTTTTTTTTCTTTTTTTAAGATTTATTTATTTATTTGAGAGCGAGAGAGTGCAGGGAGAGAGGGGCAGAAGGAGAGGGACAGAGAGTCAGTCCCAAGTCGACCC
The DNA here is from genome assembly GCF_964656455.1 of Halichoerus grypus. Taxonomy (NCBI): domain Eukaryota; kingdom Metazoa; phylum Chordata; class Mammalia; order Carnivora; family Phocidae; genus Halichoerus; species Halichoerus grypus. Next base: position 32,043,540 of record NC_135716.1, on the reverse strand, counting down.
CATGCTGAGTGCAGAGCCTGACTCAGGGCTCAATCTTAGGAACCTGAGATCATGACCTGAGCTGAAACCAAGAGTCAGACGCTCAACCAACTGCGCCACCTAGGCACCCTTATCCCCCATATTTCTTACAAATTGGGTAGTTAAGTCTAGATCCTTGAATACATTTAGATTCAATACTATAGGCAATAATACTATATATACTTTGCTGGGTGCTTTCTTTTGGTTCATATCAGTAGCTATTACGTAAAGATAGGATGTCCCACTTGTAGTGATATTACAGTGTGCCAGGAGGTTCATGTATTTTCAGCCTGATCCATCCATTATGAAGTTTCTCATTCAACTCTTCACCTAATGATTATTGCCAGGATCCATATATCATTAGGGCTTGTACAATTGTGATTTTTTACATTTTATCATCCCTTCTGTATTATTAGCTGATATTATTATCTTCTGAAAAATTTTCCATCATCCACTATTTAATTACCCCTAAATAATAAAGGAAAGGGAGGATATGTGCTTAATTCTTTCTCATTATTTACATATTTCAGAATAATAAAGAGTAGAAAGGGTGCTATAAGATGAAGCTATTAAAGTAAGCGAGTCTTCAGTGATGCAGGGCCTCGTAGTCCACAATACCATTATTGGATTTAACTTCAAGGTCAACGTGAAGACATGTTATACATATAAGCCGCATGCTCATATTTGCATTAAAAATAAACTGCTCTGACTGCTCTGTGGAGAATGGATAGAAGGTCAATAAAAAGCAAGAGTCTTATCAAGAGATGAAAGTAGTTTGTAGAGAGCCCTGGATATATTTGAGGGTGTGATTGAAAGTGGCTTGCTCAACTTTGAGTATTTGTTGTCATTCACTGAGGTAAGGAAGACTGAAGGAAAAGCATGGATAGGGGGAAAGAGAAGTTGGATTTTTAATATATCGTTTGTGAGACATCCAAGTGGAGTTGTTGAGTAGAATCTTGGATATATAGTCCAGAAGCTTGGAGAGAGGTCTGGTCTAGAGATAGAAATTGGAGAGTCAGCAAAGTATACATGGCAGTGGAATTCATTGGAATAGATGAAATTGCCTGGGGTGGGAATATATATAAGAAGGTTTGGACATGAAGCTTGAAAAACTCCCATCTCTCGCTGGAGGATAGAAAAAGAAGTGTCATCAGAGGAGACTGATAAGGAATAGCCAGACAAGATGGAGAAAACCAGGAGAATGTAATCGTTTTTCAGAAGGACCCAGTCACGCCTGGGCTAACTGCTGCTGAGGTCAAATGAAGATTTAAAGACCCTCCTTGAATTTAGCACCATGCAGATATTAGTGTTTTCAACCAGAACTATTTCAGTGGAACTCTGGTAGCAGAAATCCGACTGTGGTAGGTTGTAGTGGGAGGGAAAGGCAAGCACATGGTCAGCTATTATAAACAACTATTCTTGAGTGTTCTTGGCAAATAAAGCTAAAACATTTTGGGTTACTATGAGACTATCTGTTTATTGGTAAAATTATTATCATTTACCTCTTATTTCTACCTAAGAATTTTTTAAACTTTAGAATTTAGGAATATGCCTTTAGAGAAATTTATATTCCTGTATTAAACTATTCTGAATCCACTATCCATTAACTTACAGATTAAGTTATTTTTTGTTGCTTGCCCCTACCATATCTTTAGACTTTACAGTATACATTTTTGTCATTGCTTTTAAATTTTATCATTTCAACTTTTATCCCCTAATAACTTTGATTTACCAAACTGTAAATCAATCAAATCAAAGGGGTTTTGTTCTGTTTTGTTTTACTTTTAATGTAATTGATATGTTAAATTTGATAATATATGATAATGTACTATAAATTTGATATGGGTTAGAAGTATGCTTTCCATTCTTTCCAGTATCCACACTGATAACAGCCAATATTTTGTTTTTATTATTTTTGTTGTTGTTTTAGTCAGGAACACATTTGGACCTTGGAAATTATTCTATATCTTCCTAATAAACTCCTACACTTCTAAGATTGACACTTGGAGCTTGCAACGTATCACTCATAAATACAACTTGCATAAGCTTGCCAGATCTTGTACTTCTTCCCCTGTACCTTTGTAGACCCAGGACCCATTGAATTAATTAATTTAATTAGTTCAAGCATTTATTGGAGAATAACTGTGTGCCAGACTCTAAAGATAAAAAGATCACTTGGGTTTAGACTACCTTCTGAAAGCTCATAATACACAGCAGAAGACAGATAAATGATGAGATAATTAAAACACATTGGTATGGATTCCACTGCAGAGACATGTACAGCGTGCAGTGGTAGCAAAGAGAGAAGGAAGTCATCTGCTGCAGAGTGGGAGAGGTGGTGGGGAGGTGGCCGACGGATCAGCTTTCACGGAGGGAAAAGGGAAGGGCTGCTGGTGCTGGTGGTGAGGCATAGTGCTGATGAGTAACACAAAGAATAATGATCCCTTCAGGGGGATGTGATAAATTCACATTGGAGACGCTCCAAACTGTTATTCATACACAGAAAGTGTTTAGTTTTTCGCAAAATATAATTCCATAGCATGCGTCGTAAGCTTGCTGCCATTTTGCCTGTCTAGAAGCTGCCACTTTCCAGTTAGATCTGCCCTACCCTGCCATTGTTACCTTCGAAGGCATGATCTTTCCTATCACTCAGGAATGGAGGGGCTCTCTCTGAAAGACGACAGAAGCTATAGTATCTTCAAGTCACAGATGGGAATCCAGACTTACACACGAAGCTACCTTTTGAAGATCAGTTACATCTGTGAACTTTTAAAAAGCTGACAGTGAAAGAGTTTGGTGAAAGTTCAGCAAAGAAACCCTAAAGAAACCTTATTGCACCTTAGGCCATTGCCTGGAGATGTAACAGCAAAGCAGAGCCTCTAGTGGCCAAGCTGGTCTTGCCTGTTGTTTGGAAATGGGGTTGACTTTTGGAGGTTCTTGGAGAGTTTTGGGGGGAGTAAGAAAGGAAAGCTCAAGAGGGAGAGTCTGAGCTTCTTGCAAACAGCTGAGTCCTTCTTGACAGAATTTCTGTGGCCCTTAATTTAGGGATACATAAAAGAAAATTGCAAAGTGCTGCATATTTAAAAAAATGCTTTCTTATTGAATACATTGTCACATGCAGGAAAGTAATGAAAATAGCATATTGGGTGCTAAACATAAGTTTTTATTTGGGTAAATACACAGATAATCAAAGATTTTTTTTTTTTTTTTTTTTGAGTTTTCATGGCAGAATCTCCTGAGGGAACTAGAAGCATAACATTCATTTCAACGGACACCCTGTGTAAAAACAGTCACAGGCCTTCCTGATTGAATGGAATTTTAACAGATTCTTTGGATTTCCTCTCCCATTACCTTTTTCATATTAAATAATATGTAGTTAATTAACATGAATATTAAAATAATTGAATATAATAAAGCTAGGGATTTTATTATTTATTAAATACATATTATGTATATGAATATAAATAATAAATAATATGTAATAATCAGGATTATTATACCTTTGAACACTGTATTAATAATGTAAATAGGAACAGAACGAATCATGAGCACATTCTAATAGGGTTGGAAACATGGCCTGTCTTACAGAATTAAGTAGAATGTAAGCCAGACTGGGAAAATCAAAGTGACTGAGTATCTGAGATTGACAGCACTTATTTTCAGCATTTTTAATAAAAAATGCATTATTTAATTTTATGGTATTTCAATTATATTTTCTATATAAAGGCAACACAAGCAAGCCCAAAGAAAAGAGGAAAGAAGAAAACATTTTCCATCATCAGAGTGTTTGCTCTTTCAGTTTTCTCTACCCATTTTTTCTTTTAAATTAGATGCTTTCCAAGATTACCGTCTTTTCAGTCAAGGGTATTTTTCATTACCCTAAAAATTGAATAAAAGGGGGATGTTGGATATATAAACAATAATTATTGTAATGTGACTAATGCAGTAGTGGTTAGATAAGGTGATAGAGGAAGTAAAATTTTTAAAAAGTTACACCTGCCATTTTTAATTCTGTAGCTGGCCAGAGTAAGTTTTCTTAAAATTGTTTTCTCATTGTCAAAGAAGTCACTTGAGTGGGCCTTGTTAATTATGTAAATATCAGGCAAATAAGAGTCAGGGTCTTTCTGACCTGGTTTGGGAGCCCTTTGTCACTTTGCCAAAAACACACCCCTTGTCTTAGAAATCTAACTGCTCTGGAGGGAGGTGTGTGGGAGAGGATGGAGAACTGATTTGCATATGTATTGCTTTCTGTGTGGCAATCCACCAGATTCCATTGCTTCTCCCCCAGTTTGGCTGCCATAACAGAATACCACAGATTGGCTAGCTTAAACAATAGCAATTTATTTTTTTCACAGTTCTGGAGGCTGGACGTCCAAGATTAAAGTGCCCACACGGTTGGTTTCTGGTGAGACTTCTCTTCTTGGCTTGTAGATTAGATGGCCACCTCCTCACTGTGTCCTCACAGGGCATTTCCTCTGCTTGCATACTCCTGGTGTCTCTTCTTATATGGACATCAGTCCTATTGGATTAGGGCTCCAGCCTTATGGCCTTATTTAACCTTATTACCTCTGTAAAGGCCCTATCTCTAAATACAGTCACATTGGGAGTTAGAGCCCCAACCTATAATCTTGGGAGGGACACATTCAGTGCATAACAGCTTGGATTGGGTGGCCTTATCCAAAGTCGGCTAGCAGGGAAAGGACACCAAGGACAGGTTTCTGGAAAACAGGCAAAGCCAGGACTCAATAATAGGGCCTTAGGTTTTAAGAGAGAGCTGTTTTTTTCACCCTTTGTTCCTAAATCTGGAACCCCTTGAGGGACCCGCTAATGTGTCCTAGGGTCCTGTTCTGGGGAAGAATGGCTCATCTGAAATGTGAGTGTGAATTAAGTGAACTGAGCCCTGAAGCCTAAGGGGGACACCATGGCAGGTCATACAAGAGCTGAGCCCACTTGGCTATTACCTTGGTAGAGAAGGAGAACCCACTGTCCTGTGCAGGAATGGTTTTCCATAATGACACCAAGGAATCAAGAGGAAAGCAGGGGCTCCAGTGGCCTAACTAATCATCTTGGAATTTTGAAGTGGGGCTGTCTCTTGGGGGTTCCTGGAGAATTGGGGAGGGGGTATAAAGAAAAAGGTCTCAAGAAGGAGAGGCTTAACTTCTTCCTAACAGAAATTTTACCACAAGCTGATGAATGAGGGTAATACAAGTCACTGAAGAATATGAAGGGAGCCTAGATAAAGAGGCACCTGTTTCTGCTTTGGGAGGCTAGTTAAGGCCTCTTTACTTTGTGAGCATAGAGATGGAAAAGAAGATGAGATGAGATGGAAAAGAAGAGGAAAAGACATTCCACCATTCCAGGCAGAGTATAACCTCCTAGGCGTTAATACAGAGGGTGAATCGTGGTTAGGAGTGAGACAGGGACTGACATTAGGTATCTAGGCAACAGCCTACTGCAGTAGTTCTGATCAAAACACAGTAGAGACTTGGGTAAAATAAAAGTCGTTGGCATTGTTAGTAAGTATTTGTGTTCACTGTGAAGATGGGTTGGAAATGGTGACGGAGGACAGACGGTTTCCTCACCCAAACTCCAAGCACAGGAAAGCAGTGATCTGGAAGTGATGTTGGGGAGCAAGCCAGAAACAGCTTGACTCCAGAGTCTCTGCTCTGATCCTTTGTCTCACACACACACACACACACACACACACACACACACACACAGACATGTGTATGCACACACGCATACATACACACACAGTTCTTTTGAGAAATGTAAAAGCAAGAGTTCTGGTGGTGACCAGGACAAAATAAACCTTTATTTTTATTCTGTAAGGATAAATAAAGTGATTTGTTCATTATGAAAAAATCTTTTAACTATTTTATTAAATTTAATAATTATCTTCACATTTTATATTACATTTGAAGATAAATATGAGATTTTAAGCATTCAGCCACATATAATGCACCTTTTTTCCCCCACAATTTTGACATATTAGTGTGAATTATAGAAAAGAAATTGTTTGATTTTAAAGAACAAGTAGATATTTTTGAAAAGCACAAATCGTTCATTAAAAATCTTAATTACAATTATGTGACAAAATTAAATTCCTCTAAAATAGGCTTTTCTGTCTGGAAAATGGAAATGAATTATTTTAAGAACTCATAACTTAAGGCTAACATTTCATGCTAATAATTAATGATTAATATATAGTAGAATATTTTAGCACATTTTAAAATTAAAGAAGAGGTTGTTAGTTAACTCAGCTTTCTGGATTTTACTCTTTTTTTTTTACTTTTATAGGTAAACATAATAAAATGAAAAAAATAGTTATCAGGTATTTTAATAAAGTAAAATGAAGATAGCATTATATATAACTATTACAGAAATGCATGAAATACTTCAACTATGTTTTAAAAGCACATGAAATTAATAATACTTCTGATTGCCTTTGGGCATTTAATATTATTAAATTTATATAATTCAAGACATTTGCTCTATTTGGCTCATTGACATTCATCTTAAGAAATTCTAAAACATAAAATTAAAGTACTGATAAAGGTAAAATCAGAAAATAAGATGACCTAAAGCATTTATTTTTCAGAGTGTTCTTCTCTTAAAGTAATAAAAATAAAAAACTACTGTGTAGAATTAATGTTGAAGTCATAAAACTGTGTTCTGGGCAGTATTTTCCCCTACTGTGAACCTTGTAGCTTTCTCCTTTGCATTCATATCTCTAACACCTGATATTTATTGAAAGTTTACTATGTTCCAGTAACTGTTATAGGCACAAAGAATATAAAAGCAAACACATTCTCATAAGTTTCCCTCATGACAACTCTAGGAATATTATTTCTCTCTTGACTATTATATAAGGAAACCGAGGCACGGGAATATTAGGTACCTCGTCGAAGGTCACAAAGCAAACAATCATGAAGTTGAAATTAAGCAGCTTGACTCCAGAGAATTGTGCTCATCACCATACCATTTTCTCTAGTTTTCATACAATGCCTCCTTCTTGATTAGGGCACCTGTTGTTTGCTACCATATTTTGATATCCTTTCACCTAACTTGGGGGGGGGGGAGGTGTCTTTTTCCTTTGCTAAAATACAAACAAGGAAAATATCTTTTATTTTTCATTAAAACCTTCTATTAAGTTTCATTTATACTGTAATTTTGTGTGTGTGAATTCTAAGGCTTCATTTCTAACACAAAACTTTTTGGTTACTATGTATAATTTCATCATTTATCTGGCCTTGTCCTGGAAAACATGTAACATTGTAACAGCCACCATTCACTGAGCATCCTGACTCCTCTCACTGTGTTTCATTTTACAGTTGAGGAAACTGAGGCTTAAATAACTTAGTAATGTAGGTGAGAAGTGACTCAGCTAGGATTCCCACTGAGAGTGGCAAGCAATCATGCTGACAACATTCCTTTAAAGGACACTCCTTTTTCCTGGGCACTACAAGAGTGATGGTTGTTGTTGTTGTTTTTTTATTACCTCCTTTAATTCTCACCACATGCCTGAGAGGTTATTCTTATTTTATAGGTGAAGATGTTAAGTCTTAGAGTGGTTAGGTAGCTAACCTAGTCTGTTGCTAGTAAAGTCAAGCCTATAGGGTGGTAGGGTAATGGAGACACAATCTGTGATGAAAAGTGCTTTCGAATTCGGCTTTAACAGCTTAACAGCTCAGCAAGTGTGGACAGATAACTTGCCCCCAATCATCTGATTGTCCCTCAACTTTCTCATCTGTAAAATGGGAGTGCTATATACCTGTTTCACAGGGCTTGGGGAGCGTTAGGGGAATGGAGCACTGAGAAGAGCGCACAGAGTACGTACTGTATAAGTGATATAAACAGGACATCATCATCATCATCATCATCATTATTTTGTAGCCAGATTTTCTTCTGTCTTAAATCTCGCTTCAATCTTCTTTGTTTTTCTTCATTAGATTTCCTTAAGGTTTGAATGGTGAGAGAAATACTGAGTCAATTCGTATGAATTTTGTTTAGAAAACCAGGGTCTTATATAGAATTCAACATCCTTGATTAGAAGTATCTTTTAGCCGAACTTGAAGTGCTAAACCATTTGTGCTAAACCATTTTAGGTTTTAAAAAAGTTTTTTAGGCCTTGTTTGTCCAGTCTCATTCCATGAAGGACTTGGGATGACTTATAAAAAAACCATGAAATATAAAATGATTCTTACTGAATTGTTCTCATGAGATCTCTATTCTCAATTGGTTTTATCTCTTTCCGTTTTATGGCCCATCCAGAACTGCTCAGTTCACTCTCTGAAGAAGAAATCAGAAAGTGCCAAGTGTTACTAAATCCTTTCTCCTGTGTTTTCAAAAAGCCACAGCATTGGCTACTTTCTATTGTGTATGCTTTTACAAAAATTCCTTTTTTAAAAAAAATCCAAATACATGCTTATCATTATTTTAATAAAACCTCCACTGGGCAAATGAATTCCATAGAACTGGAAAAAAAAAATAAAATTTGCAGTGAATGGTAGATGATACTGGTATTCAATAGGGAGCTCTTAAAAAGTAGACCAAATGCAGAAGACATTTTCGCCATTTTCAATTTGTGAGAAAATGATTTCATTAGCAGGGGGAAAAGAGAGAGAGAAAACCATCAGTGGGAATGTTGGAGAATGCAGGCTCCTGAGGAGACCAGCAGAGAAGACAAACTAAGTGTACAGATGTAGATTAGGCCTCAGAAGATGGGGGCGTAAAAGGGATTTAATGGTGGGGTGGATTATAGAAATCCATGTAACAATGTTAAATAATTATAGTTCCAGCGGAGATCAAAGCGGTGCTGATTGAACGCCCTCAAGCTGTTAACACAAAGTATCTTGAAGGGGGAAAAAAAAAAAAAAAGCCTGCCTTGGAGATTGGTCATCCTGGGCAAACAGTATCTGTGATCTAAAGAAGTTCCAACTCTATGGAAGACACCAGTTGTGGGGGGAAGAAAGATGGAGGAGGGAGCCTGTAAGGGAATTTCTTCCTCTGGAGCTCAATATTAAAAGGGACTTTTGGTGCTGTTTGTAAGTTGGCTGAAAATGCTCAAAAGTATGTATGCTTTCTTTTGGAGGGTGGAGAAAAGACATTTACTCAACCATATCACAGATATCAGTGGGAAATTCTATAATTGAATTACTTACCATTCTTTATTCTTCTCTTTGAGGAAAATCTTACTTTCATCACATATACCAGAGTGATATCGACTGTAGGTAAGGTTAACAGAAAAGAAACTTGTTTCTGGAAGATACATTTATCTGCAAAAGGAGCAAAAAATATCTTCACTATCAAGGAGAAAAAAAAGTGAGGCTACATCCATACATGCGGATTTGTTTGATTTTGTAATGTCTCCAAGACATTATAAAATACAGAATTATAAAGCAGTTGAAATTAGTTAAAAAATGAAACAATTAAATTAACCCCAGTCACAGTGTTTTGGACAAATTTAATGTAGAACGATGTATCTACATCTGTATCTATATATTCCATGATAAAGGAAAGAGGGAAGCTCATTTCTATACCTTACAAAGATGCATCTTTACTTTTCAAAAAATAAAATCATTTATTATTTGTAAGTCTCTAAAAATGCAAAACCAACAAATAGTAAAGCTATGTTTATAGAAATTATAAATCTGTATTTTATGTTATCCATTTAAAATATATCTTTGACGTCCATAGTTGAACTATGTAGTTGACATAACAAGTTGAATTATATAGTTGAAAAGCCAACTACTTACAAATGCTTTTTTTGTGATGCTGGATAGTGTGGCTGGAATTTCACTTGGGGAAGATTAAAATAGATGCTTCAGTAAGGCACATGACATTTGTACTGCAATGGCAGTTTTAAGATTTAGGAGGTGTGGGATTGAGCTAGCTACCTCATTTTCAATTTTGAAAACCTTTATGTTAGGAGATAAAATATTTGATAATAAATATTTATGCATTGCTTAAGAAGTTGGTGATGACTTCTTAAGAGAAAATTGCTTTTGGATAGACAAAATCTGAATATTTTTATTAGAATAATTTAATAAATTTTCTAATTCAAGTACATTTGCCTAAACATTCAAAAAGGGTGTTTTGAGAACGAAGATTTTCTGCTGTATGTCTTCTTTTGTAGGAAATAACCAATATTAATGACAGTGCCTCATTAAATATATGTGTGATGAATGGTTTAACTTCATGGCTTTTCTTAGGTAGAGGTTTTATGACATTACATTTAATTTTTAATATTTTAATATGAATGCATTTTCTTTGCCAAACTAATTTCTATTTTTATGGGAGTACAGATGTGTTAGCTGTAACATCTTTTCTCATCTGTGGAAAACATCATTTCTCATCTATAAAACATTATTTTAAAATCATATTCATGTGGTATTGGAGAAAATGATAAGAAATTATAGGATTAAAGCCTTATAATGAGTACATATTGAATATTCTCAAAACTGTTTAAAACAACAATAAAAATATAAATTAAGACAATTTCTACAAGCTATCAGCTAATTATTAGTCAATTTTATAGTTTCCCACACATTTTTATGTAGGATGTCGGTAATGTTCTAAAGCTGGTCTTATATATATTTAACCACTGAGTAATTGGGTTACTTTATATCTGTATCTTTTCACTGTGCCTTTCTATTTACATGTTCACAAAACCCTTTTTCTCATTATTATTTTAATAGGCTTTCTACACCACAGAGGTTTATAAAACACAGAAGGAGTTCATCATCTGCCCAGGTCATCCATACTGAAATGTCATTACTTTAGATTGTAACTCTAATTTTGTGTTGTTTAAAGTGATACCATTTTACCCCACATATAATTACATACTTGAGAGTAAATGCCAAGTGAAATTATTTTTTAAATTGCCTTATATTCTTATTTTGAGGACTTTTTTGTTCTCAAAGACAGGAGACCACGTGGCTATTCATGAGTTCAGCATCAAACAAAAATTCTGAAATTATAATTCTGGAAAAAGAAAAGCCTAGAATGTTTATTCATACAAAACTGGGTTCAAGCCCTGGCTCGATGTTCCATTACTTATTCGTTGAATGACTTTGGAAATTTTCTTACTAGCTCTGAATTTTAGTTTCCTCATAGAAATGAAGCCTCCTCATAGAAGTGCTGTGAGCATCAAACAGGGTCGGATGAAACTCTGTATTTCTTCTCAGCCACAATGCAAGTGTGGGGAGATGGAGGACTCAGTAGGGATTGTCCAGCACCTTTACCATTAAAGACAGATGATAGCAAAGAATGGGCAGAGAACTCTGACCTTCAGCCTGATGATTCCTAAATATATTCCTCATCCTTCAACTCTTACCAATGTGAAAAACAAGAATCTTGGAAGGAGAGTGATTTTCTCTAAGCCACTTCATGTCTCTGATCCTCAGTTTTCTCACTAGCAAAAGAGGATAATGATACCTATTACACTCAAAGTATGGCTTAAATAAAAGGAAGCACAATTTGTATACGCTTGGCACGTAGACGTACTCAATTATTGAATTACGTTGTTCTCTTTATCAGTATCCCAGTCAAAGACTACCGGTTCTCACTGGCTTTTAAATAATATTCAGCCCAGTGGGTTAGTAAATGTTTACTGAATTTCTGTATATATGATGGGAATTCTACTGAGCAGTGAGACTAGTGCGGTCCACCAAGCAGAAGCAATCACTAGCCTCATGGATGTTGCGCTCCACTGTGAATTGTCTACAATCCATTTAGTCACCATTAATATAAGGCATTTTTGAAACAGTGTTGATTTTAATGGTTGCAAAAGTAATACACCTAATCTCTGAGAGACCGTATGGTTTCCTGGAAGGAAAAGGTAATTTGGCCATCGTCTCAAGCTCCGTGTTTTAAATTTTTCTCACTTTATTTTACTACCCTCGGTACCTTCTTAAGGGAGAATCTCTCCCTTCCCCATCACCACTTCTGTCTTCGCCATCACTCAGATCCCTCATCTCCTTCTTCTTTGCTGGGCTGTCTCATCACTCCCCACAGCTTTATCTTCTTTGTTCAACAAACCCGACTTGCTCCTCCAGTGCCGAGGCCTCCTGCTTGCTCCACTCTCTTTCCCTTGTAGCCAGGCACTTTCTCCTCCACTGTCACTTGCTAACCTCAGGTTTCCCTTAGGAATCTCGTCAGTGTTAGCCAACATCCGCCTTCCATTTTCTGGCTTTCCTTCCACAGAACCTCCATCATCCCTAGCTACTTCATTGTACTTGGGATCATCACCTTGCTGTAACTTCACGGCTACCTCTGCCTGAGGGATCATGTCCTCCTTCGCTCGTGTCAGCCTTGCATACGGCCACGCTTTATTCCTCTCCATTACCCAGAATCACTGCCACACTCAGAAGTTCCCTGCTCTGTTGATAACCACCCGTGCATTTCCTGGCAGCCTCACTGCAGAGCCTGCAGAACTCCTGGGTTCAATTTCCAGTCTTAACTCAGTCTCAACTCTGGAACCGACCGTTTCAACATTATGCAGAGTTCTTCGTGCCTTCAAGGGCTTAACCTCCGTGAATCTGGCTTATCATTGCCTCACTATGAGGGTGAGGAATAGACAGTCTCTATTCCTTCTACTTAGAGCACCTGGAAAAAAATAGTTTACATGGATTAAGTGAGCATTTATTATGTATTAGGCACTGTGCCAGACACTTAATAAGCAACATTTCAGGCAATCCTCTTAACATCTAAAGACCCAAGAAAGTCTTGTAACTTCATTGGCATCATTTCAAATTTAAATGATTCCTGATTACTATATTTATTTCCAGATAACCTTATGTGTAAATCCCCACAGTGGTTGTTCTCAAACTCACTGACCTTAGAATCATTAATTCTTTTTCCTTTCCTCTCAACTTCTCTGCTGAATACAGAGTGCTTATTATTATTATTTTTTAATGTGACGGATTACTTTATGAAACCTTTTAAAATTAAAAACTCTCATTCATCCCATGGAATGGATGGGGGAGTAATGTAGAGGGAACCTCCTCAGGGCGTGTAAATCTGGAAACACTGTAGCTCAGAGGTGTTATAACTACTTTGATCACAGAGCCATGTCACCAGATATTCTTTCCTATTATTTTTGCCCAGTTATATAATAAGTTTTTGCTAACTTCAAGGTGAATCTGCTTTAATGTTGCTTTTAATTTTCTCAGTATGATCTCCAGTATTTCATAGTGCTCACTCTTAAATTAATTGCAGTTTGTGATTAAAAGAAAATGACCTCACTATTATCTGAGAATTTCCTGTAATGTGAAACTTGTTTCACATCTCCTTACCCTTTCTTATCCTTCCCCTTTCTCTCAGTTCCCTGCCCACATTTTTATCACTGAGTATCCCATTTTCCTCCTCTCTTCAATTTCCACCTGGCTTATTTCTTTTCTACCTGCCCATATCTCTCCAGCTCATGGATTTGTCCCTGCATCCACACAGTCAACAAATATTTATTGAGCACTTATAATGTGGAGGGTTCTGAAGTCACACTGCCTGACTTCAAAACTGGCATTCTTACTTCCAAGCTCTGAGAATTTGAGCAAGCCCCTTAATTACCATGTACCTCAGTTTCCTCATCTGTAAAACAGAAATAGTAATAATTGTATCAAGAATAAGTGAGGGGGCACCTGGGTGGCTCATTTGGTTAAGTGCCCAACTCTTGGTTTGGTCATGATCTCGAGGTCGTGAGATTGAGCCCTGCCTCAGGGCTCTGTGCTCAGCAGGGAGTCTGCCTGTGATTCCCTCCCTCTGCCCCTCCCCCTGCTCGCCCACATTGTCTCTTTCTCTTAGCCTGGTGATGGGTATTAAAGAGGGCACATACTGAATGGAGCACTGGGTGTTATACGCAAACAATGAATCATGGAACACTACATCAAAAACTAATGATGTAATGTATGGTGATTAACATAACAAAATAAAAAAATGTTAAAAAAATAAAATAAGTAAATAAATCTTTAAAAAAAATAAGGGAGAACAGCTAGTTTGTTGTGAATACTACATCTTAGTGAGTTTTAAACATTTTACCTGTGTTAACTCTAGTCTCATAAAACACTGGGATATAGGGACTGTTATTAATCTCATATTTTATTTATGGGTCTGTATATTTTCATAATTTGCCCGATATCACAAAGCAACCTAGCTCCTCTGAGAGTTAAAGGAGCTCATTCATGCCAAGTGCTTAGCAAAGTGCCTGGCACAGAATACATGCTCAAAGATATTTAGCTATTATAATTATTATTGTCATTATAAATATTCCCATTTTACTACCAAGTAAGTATTAATGAATATTAGCTATTGTTGTTATAATGATGCTATAATAAGGCATCATGCTATGTTCCCTGAGTGCAAAAGATATGTCAAATATAATGGCTGTACTCAAGAAGTTTACAATACATTAAAGAACCTTAAAACTCTTGTTTTCTTTCTCTTTTTCCCTTTTTTCTTCTCCTTCTTTCTCTTCCTCCTCCTCCTCCTCTTCCTCCTTCTTTTTTCCTTTCTCCATATTCCCCCCAAATAGAAGCTTGCTTGTGGAGAACCTCTTCTTAAGTTCTGCACTGATATTCTCTGTTTATTGCTTAGATTTCAGTTCTGACAAGAGCTGAAATGCTACTTAATTATAACTCTGTCAGTACTATTGCTAAATTCTAATGCACCTGCACAGTCTCTCTATCATAAAAATAATTTAGACTAAACTGCCAGGATTTGACCTTCTCACAGAATCATTTGGATTATTATTACCCAAGACCCCAATTTTCTAGGCCAGTGTTTCACAAAATGTGGTCAGTGGACTACTTGAGCACCACCCTAGGTAAACTGAATCATAAAATCCATAAAATTTTTATGGACAGTGATCTTTGAGGACTTGCATAGGCACCTGCAAAATAAATTGGAAGCCAATGAGCTTTAACGGCCTTATATTTCAGTTGATAAAACATATGAGAAAACAAGTAGATCTTAAGTACCCCAATATACCTGCAAAGAATCAGAACAATATTTATTGCATAGCTTTACACATAAGCAGAGTTATCCTTCTCTTATTATTTGCTTGGAACTACCAAATTAAAACATAAAAGCTGCCAGGGAATCTGAAATAACTAAGTTATCAATCCATTGCTTCATCCAAGTAAATATTCCTACTGGTTTACTTAGTAAACATATTATTTTCAACCAGTATCACAGAATGCGTGTCATGGAATTGTTAAGGGTTAGAGTTAATGCAACTTAATCTCTATAACTGGAGAACAATTTAAATATAAAAAAACCTCTGACATGGTACTTCTAAATACCTCTTGTATTTTGTGTCCGTTTGATTTCACTCACTCGGAATATGCTCTTTGTCTCCTACCCTAGACTGACCTATTTTACAAGATCCAAATCAGCATCTTCAGTGATCTTTCTCTTTCCTGGGGGGCTCCTTTGGCAACAGTAGTTCATACAGTTTACTTAGTAATGAATCAAATACCATTTTGTGGCATTTTATCTCTTATTCTTATAAACTGATGTTTACAATCTTGTTTTAAACATTTTATGTGTTTATATCTTATCTCCCTAACTAGCTGACCACCTCTTTATATCCCCAGTGGAGCTCAGTGGAGTGTCTCAAACACAATAGATGCCCAGTGAATACTTAGTGGTTTGATGTATATTCAGTTTTAGTAGTTAAGGAGGAAAGAAAAGAATCAACTATGCCACAGATTACTTGAAGAAAACTAAAGACAGGGTTTAAGTCCACAGAGTTAGGATTGCTACTGTTACAATCTTTTATATTTAAAAGGAACCCCTATAGGGTAATAGAATTAAAGCAATGCATTTCTCTCTCCCTTCTAAAACCTTTAGAAATATAGGCACTCAGACAGAAAAATTACTTTGTATTAATGCATTTATTACCTATTATACAACATATATATATATATACACACACACATAAACATACATATATATACACACACAGAGACACATATTCACACCTGTGCAATTACACTAGCTTTTAATAGTGGGGAGAGAATCTAATTGACTTTATTCTTTGGTTTTGCAGCTTAGATTGGAAAAGTTCCAAAGCACTTACGGGGCTCTGCTGCCTTAAACAGGCTACCCTGCCATATGGCAGTTTTACTGTGGTGGTTTAGTTATAATTGATTTATATTAGATTATGATGATATACTTGGTAGTCCATTAACAAAGTGACTAAGCTGGGTATGCTCCTGTAGAAGGGACTACTGGGTATGCTCCTGTCTAAAATCCAAAGTTTTTGTTTCTCATTTTCAGTTTCAGTCTCTCTGTCTGTCTCTTTGATTCTGTGTTTTTATATCTAAACCTTTTATGCCAGGGGAAATGTTATACAATAGAAATATATCCTGAATCACTTTGCTTTAAGGTTGACAGAGAGTTATGTTCGCAGCCTTTGGTCTTCAGTCCAGCATTCAGCAACAGCTAGTTCTCAATTACTCGTGTTGACAAGCATCAGGAAGCATGTAAATCCACCATGAGTTAAGTAACTTAATGTCAACCAACAGTTTAAAATCATATCAACATTTTAAACTGAGATGCTGATGGGAAGCAAGTTTAGAAGATTTGTGATTTGCCTCCTTTTTTCATTTTTTCTTTTCCTATCTCTTCATGTCATTGGTAAGTAAAAAAAAAAAAAAAAAAAAAGACCAGGAAGCAACCAGCATAAAACTACCCTTAAATATTAAAAAAAAATAAGAACTCTATGTAAAACATACATAATTTATCTTCTTATAATCTTGTTTTTAGTAAATCATTACTAGCTATTAGCTAATATGCAATTACATAACGATTTGCAAATCTAATAGGTGAATATTTAAAACCAGGGCGATTAAAACAATCTTATGATTAGCTGAGTTAAAAAAATTAAATAAATAAATAAATAAATAAATGGTCATATGGGAGAATATGGCTTTAAAAATATCCATCCTGGGTGAATACCCCTTTTCTCAATTCAGTCAGAACAGCTTCAATTTCTTCTTCTTCTTTTATTTCATCTCAGCTTCCTGGGCCTATTGCCCTCAGGGGAACCCACTTCCTGAGCCTGTGGGGTTCTCAGAAGCACCTCATTCTGTGATTCAGTAGTCTGTACCAATTTCAGTCAAAATAAAAGAACATCCATATAAGCAAATAAAATGTGGATTTAATACAAAGTTCCTGATTTATTGAAAAACATTGGCTAAAAGTACTTCATTTCTTTTACTGCTGCAATAAAGTGATTTTACAGTTAGTAACATATAACTTCCAGGAGTGACAAATTTGGTACTTAAAAAATATTTAGGTTAAAAAAAAAACCTGTCACTTCTACTAAGTCATTTTTAGAATGTAATCATTTTAATTCTTCCCTCTCTCTAATTTTATAACCAGGAGACAACCTTTCCAAGGAAAATCCCTAACCTCTTGTAAAGAACCTTTCTGCTTCTTATTGTTACGATCCTCAACCAATGATTAGTGAAGTTATGATTGACCTGGAAATTAAAAAACACTTGGGTGCTTCTTCTTGGTACTCTGTGCACATAATAAATAAACACCATCAATTTTAAACAGCTTGAATGTACAAGTTTAAAATAAAACCTTTGATTGTGAGCAGAGATTAAGTGTTTGAACTGCTCAGTGCTTGTGATTTGTGAGGAAATATTAAGTGTCCAGTCATAATACTACAGCCAAAGAAAATTTACAAGTGCCAAAAGATTTAAGCTGAGGAAGAAACTGGCCTAGATTTAAGATAATTCTGGATATGCATGGTTAAAAATTTCGTGAAACTGAAAGGTATTATTAACAGTGTATCTGGAAGTCATTAGTGAGTAGTTTTTCACACGAATAAGTGGTGGAACAAAATTCTTCTGCCACCATTAACTTTTAACAGCCAAGTTTTTACCGGTTTGCTTATTGATTTAGAGAAATGTCTGTTATCTTGCAAGGCAACTTTCATTTTTTGCATTTAATTTTGGAACTTGTTTTTTAAATTCTGGAGCTTCAAAACTGAGCCTTGAAAAGACAAATTAAGAAAGTGGTGCTCAAAATGAGGTATCTATCATAAATACATAGGGAACTTTATTAAAACCGTGGATAGCCAGACCCTTTTTTAAAAAAAAAAAAGATTTTATTTATTTATTTGACAGAGAGAGAGAGAACACAAGCAGGGGAGTGGCAGGCAGAGGGAGAGGGAGAAGCAGGCTCCCCACTGAGCAGGGAGCCCTATGTGGGGCTCGATCCCAGGACCCCAGGATGGTGACCTGAGCAGAAGGCAGATGCTTAACCAACTCAGTCACCCAGGTGCCCCCCTTTTATTTTTTGCTAGACATTTAGAGCCAGAATTCCATGGAATGACTTTCAAGATCTTGGTATTTCTTGAAACCTCTCTCCAAGATTTTGGTGTGTGCCTAAGAGTCAGAAACATTTGTCAAATATTTATTCTGGATAATGCCATGCACACTATTTTGAAGGGCAAATCTGACTTTTAGTTGCTCTTAAAATGGTTCTCCTCAGAGCCATTTAATTGCCTCTCCATACTCGTCCATCTTCCTCATAGCACTCACTGTCCTTTAAGTTAGTGTTTTGGACAATGTTCTCTCTTCTCCTGACTGGAAGTGCTGTGGCAAGGGAGCCTTGTTGACTTCATTTCCAGTGTTATTGGTGGTGATGAGCATAGGGCTTGACTCACAATAGGAAATCCATCAATTTTTAGTCAATGAATGTAGAACTTAACATGGCTTCTTTGCGTTTAAAATGTGCCTTTTAAAATTAGCATGCTCAAATAGTGATTTGGCTGAAGAGTGGGGTAGGGATGGGGTAGGGGGAGTTGGGGGCACAGGAAGATGGTCATTGAAAGCACTCCAGCTTTCACATGTGAGTCCGCATCCCAGCACAGGGCATCTCAGCATTCAGCCCTTTGACATTCCACAAGTCAGTTAAGAACTGAAGACGGCTAATACATGAAAACTCTCCATTCTGTCTTTATTTGTTCTCACGGCAATGAAGCTGCACTTTATACTCTACACAGAAAGAATAGGGAATTTTTATTTTTAATAAAAACATAATGAAGTGACAGTGATAAAAGTGTTCTTCTACATGATATATATTCAGCTGGTAGTGGGATTTTGGTACATTTTTCAAGAATGTTGGAAATTGGTTAAGTTGCATTTAATATTGAACTATAATAAAATAATTTCTGTCAGCTGATTTCTTTCTGATGACCATCATCTAGGCAGGAAATTAAAGGCTGTCCACCATAAGATTACCAAATTAAATAGTGTTTTGTGAGTGGAAGAAATAAAATGTTTTTACAGAAGAATACACAGTGATTTTCTAAAACTTTCGCCTATGACATGGCTATGAGTAGTGATCTCAAAAAGCATAGCATAGCAATGATTATGGGCATTTATAATGGCTCCCTTGTTGTATCAATGTGGAAATGTAGATCCAAATAATTTGTGAGACTTGCTCAAGGTTATATGTAACCTAGTTAGGGAAGATCTGAGGCTAGAAACTGGATCTCTAATATACTTTAAAGTCTTTCCATCAAACCACTGCCCTTGAGTTTTCCGTGTCTGGGTCATTCAGGATTAAAGGTTAGAGTCATCACTTCTTTCCTTAAAGCACAATACAATTACTTCAACAATAAGAGTTGTTTAATTTTGGCTCCAGAGGAAATGAATTATTTCAATAATAAGAACATGGAACTCTGATCCAAATTTGCAAAGCAACAATGAGTCATTTGACATAACTCTAATACATTGTTTTTCTAATTAGACATCTTCCATTTAAATGCTGTTAAACGTGGGAATTGAAGTCAGCACACCTCCGTTCAAGTGTCAGCCCTCAGCCTTATACTTCTGGCAGTGTGGTGTTGAATAATTGCTTTAGCTTCTCTAGTGTAATGTTTCATCTATAACATAAAATATCACTTAAAATGGATGTGAAGATTGAATGATAATGTATGTTCAAATGCCTCTGTAAACTATATTGTTAAAATACTATACAGCTTTGTCTTAAAAATCTAGGTTTCTATGAATCTAACTTAATGTATAGGTGTGGAATGTGTCAAAAGGACTTACTATCCTCTACTTTCCCCAAGTGACACTGGTAACACTACTCACCTGTGAGCAAAGGGTAGCTAAATGATACGCCTCTTAATGGTCCTGATTCCTCATGGGAATGATCAGGGTGGGTTGGGAGCAGAGTTTTGTCACATACTCTTACAATTTGAGGCTGCTTGATAGAAATCTATATGCTTTCATAAGATCTGAAATAAATAAGAGTCTTACAATTGGTAGGCACCATTAAGGACACCAGTAATGAAATTCCCAAGCATCATCCCTGTGAATATTAACTCTGTAATGGAGAAGGGCTTTCCTGGAGCTCAACTGAAGCACATTCCCAGTTTTGTCCCCCAAAGCATGCCGCTGAGAAGGAAGAAGGAACCCAAGAGATAAATGTACCCTTTTCCTTTTTTCTGGTTGGTCTTCATAATACTGCCAAATATATCCTAGAAATTTATGAAGATCTTTTTGTCAGAAAGTTAACTTTCCTATTACAGTGTTGTTCTTAGGGACTGTGAAATCTTAAATTTTATGTCATGTTCTTGGCTGACATGATAATGGTGAAGTCTCTTAGGGGTTCCTCATACTCTGAGGTTAGTTTTACATTGACTCAATTTTAGGATACTCAGATTGAAGTGAACATTCAGATTGATATGTGAAAGGTAGTATCGTTGTGAGGGAAATGGACAGATGTTCCATTTTTTAATTTACTTACTGTCTTTTAAAACTGGGGAAAACAAAATGTTTTTTTAAAAAGCTGTGTTTTTCTTTGTTTTTGTTTTTGTTTTGTTTTTTTAATATCCAATGGACTTCCCCCTTAGGGGAAGGACAGAGGTTTTTTTGTTTTTTTGGTTTTTTGGTTTTTTTAATTTAACAGAGAGAAAGCAGCACAAGCAGGGGGAGCAGCAGAGGGAGAGGGAGAAGCAGGCTCCCCACTGAGTGGTGAGCCCAATGTGGGACTTGATCCCAGGACCCTGGGATCATGACCTGAGCCAAAGGCAGAAGCCTAACTGACTGAGCCACTCAGGTGCCCCTAAACAGCTGTTATTTGAATTTTCCCCAATAGATCTTGCTTTTTGGAGACTATAAAACTTTTGAGGGCAGGAATGTTTTAAAAAATGTAAATGTTATTCTCATCTGGATCCCGATGCTGTGCCTAATACATAGAAGGTAACGGCCAAAAAGGTGTTCTTTCTATTAAGCCTTTCAAATAATGTGGGAATTTCTATAGTCACTAGTTTTAAGATAAATTCAACTTAGTGCCAGCCTGTGTGGCCATTTAATGCAAGCATTCTTGAAGTACAGTGGCTTAGAGTCAGTCATTATAAACAAGGAGGAAATTGTTGGAAGCACTTGTTGCATTTCTCTTTTTGCAGTTCATTGGCGCCATTGTTATTGGAAATAAAAGAATGTTTGACACTTCTGGAAGTAAAAGCCATTAGAAGTTTATTTGTCTGGGAGGATCTACAGAATTGCTTTTCTATAACCTGATGATATGTAGTGAAACATGTTTACAAAAACTCTGACTTCATGCTTGACGGGCTCTTTTTGGAACGACAGCTAGTACTTTGCCACTCTTAGAATATAAAATTCAACCAATTTTTCTGTAGATCAGATAACCTGATTGTTTTAGGCTCGTTCTGTTTCAAAGCTGCTTTTATGACAGTGCATAAATCAAAACACTGCCATGTTGGTGAGTCTCTTGAACTCCCCATTGAGCATTAAATAGTGTGGTAGATAACCACAAGCTGTAAGCTCAGTTATTACTGTGATAATCTTTTGAGACTGGGTGATTATGGTAGCACATTGTTTTCTCATCAGTGGCTTTCTCAGGTAGCTGCTCAGAGCTTCATTTGACTAATGTAAATTTTAAATTCTGTTTCATGATTTGCAGGGGAGTGGGGAGCAGCCCTGTATCTTCTGCCCCGCTCTCCGAACTGCATGGTGTTTGAAAGAAAAGAGTAAAATTTATCCAGAGAGCAGTGATACCTTATCTAATTTGCCACTTCTTTCTTCCTTTCAAAATCATTTCATCTTCCTGTGCCTGCATTCAAGCACATACCTTCCACTTACACGGCAGTTACATTACACAATGCGGCACCTACTAATCTAACTCTATCTAAAACATCTCAGGGACTGTACCAGTATCCTGTAGATTCCAGGTGCCTGGGTTACTGCAGAGAAAGTAAGTTCTGTGGGATTCCATTTCTATTCTTTCTTTTTATTTGAATCCTTACTACCCACTAGAGTTTTATTTTCCTGTGTGACCAACAAATATTCATCGAGCTCCTACAATGGGTAGTACTAGACATTCTAGCGCTAGACTAGAAGGTGAAAATAATTTTTTAAAAAGCATATTCTGGGGGAAAAAGGCATATTTTGCAAAAGTTTTGAAAAGGATCCTTCTGGGGGAGAAAAAATATTTTCATAAGTAATAACTGCATGCATTTAATGAATGATGACACTATGGGATTACATTCCCCCAAAATTCAGTTCAGAAAATGCACAGAAACAAAGGTCAGAGTAAATGTCCTCTGGGAGAACATATTACATCATACGTTCCGTGTAAGAAGAATATTTTTAAAAACGTGGCTTCCTTTAGTTTTCATCATTGGTTTTGCCATTCTCTTTGTCCGCTAGGCCTGCCATAACAAAATACCATAGAATGAGTGGCTTAAGTTAATTTCTCACAGTTCTGCAGGCTGGAAATCTGAGAGGAGAGTGCCCCATGGTTGAATTCTGGTGAGGGCTGTCTTTCTGGCTCGCAGATCATATTCTTGTATGCTTCTACGGCCTTTCCTCAGAATGAGTGAGTACATTAAGAGAAAGCTCTGATTTCTCTCCCTTTTCTAAGGACACTGATCTTAACAGATAGAACCCTACCCTTATGAACTCATTTAACCTTAATGACTTCCATATGGCCATGATCTCCAAATACTGTCACACTGGGAGTTAATACTTCACCATATGGAATTTGGAGTGACACAGTTCAGCCTGTAGGAGCCACTGGTGGATCTGTCCAGAAAATCACATCCATGTAGTAAGATTGTGTCTTAAGTAGGTAAGTAAGCATCTAGTTGTTGCTCAGATAAGAATCACATTGCATGGATTTGTCAGATTTTCTCTTGTTTCACTAAATTTTTGCTTTACGTATTTTGAGGCTATGCTATTAAGTGCATACAAGTCAATTTTTATTTCCTAGTGATGTATTACTTCAGTAATCAATTCATTACTATCTTTATTCTTAAAAATGACTTTTTCTATTAACTGTTTACTCTGATACAGTATTTTTCTTGTAGAATTTCTCTATTCCCTACACTTTTTTTTTTTTTAAATACAATTTGGCTTTTGAGCATTTTGGCAATTATAATACAGTTGCTGTAAACATCTGCTGTAGATTGAATGTTTGCTACCCACACCCCATTCATATTTGTTGAAATGGTAACAGCAAGGTGATGGTATTAGGAGGTAGGGCCTTTGCGTGGTGAGGGCAGAGCTTTCCTGATTGGGATTAGTGCCCTAAACAAGAGACCTCAGAGAGCTAGTGCATTCCTTCTGCTTGTGCAAGATGACCCTGAGAAGACTGGCATCGATGAGGAAGTGGGCCCTAAACCAGACACCAAATTGGCTGGTACCTTGATCTTAAGCCTTCTCCTCTTCCCACACTGTAAGAAATAAGTATTTGCTGTTTTTAAGCCACCTTGTTGGTAATATTTTTGTTATAGCAGCCTGAACGAACTAAGACAAAGTCCATGTGCAGGTTTTTGTGTGGACATAAATTTTCAACTCCTTTGGGTAAACACCAAGGAGTGTGATTCCTGGATTGTATGGTAAGAGTATGTTTAATTTTATAGGAAGCTGCCAAACTGTCTTCCAAAATGGCTGAGCCATTTGTTTTCCCAACAACAATGAATGAGAGTTCCTGTTGCCAGCATTTGGTGTCAGTGTTTCAGATTTGGGTCATTCTAATAGGTGTATAGTGGTATCTCATGGTTTTAATTTGCATTCCTCTGATGTCATATGATGTGGAGCATCTTTTCATGTGCTATCTGCCATCTGTATGTGTTCTTTGGTAAGGCCTCTGTTAAAGGCTTTGGCCCATTTTTAAATCAGGTGGTTTGTTTTCTTATTGGTGGATTTGAAGAGTTGTTTCTGTACTTTGGCAAGCTCCCTTTATCAGGTATGTCTTTTGCAAACATTTTCTCCAAGCCTGTGGCTTCTCTTTTCATTTTCTTGACATTTTCTGCAGAGCAGAAAATTTTAATTGTAATGATTCATTTGCCTTTAAATTTCCTTATTTTAGATGTTCCTCTTGAATGTAGCATACAAGGAGATTTTTTTTTTAAAAAATTTGAATTCAGATTCTCTATTAACTGGGTATTTCTTCCATTTGGATGTATTGTGAGTATAGGTCTACTTCTATTTATTTCTACCTTATAATTTTGTATATTATAGATCATTTGATTCTTTTATGCACTTTTTTCACATACTTATTTTTTTGGTCAGCTTCTTAAAAATTCCCTTTTTTTTTCTCTTTTACTAACTTGGGAGATATATATTTTTTAGTTCTATTTTTTTTTAGTGGTTTCTTTAAATTTAAGCTCATCTTGATACTTCACACAATAAAGTCTATCATTAATTAACATCCATATCCTTCTTCCAAATAATGCAAATACTTTAGAGCTCTTTAATCTCCAGGACAGTTTCTTGTTTTACATGACCTTGATTTTTATGTTTTAGAAATTTCCTGTTATTGTTTTATATAAGAAATATTTATTTAAGTGTATTCTGCTTATTTACTTCTGTTCTTTGTTCATTCACTATTGGTTTTTGCTTGTTACACCTTCACTTTATTATTCTTGAAAGAAATTAGTAGTTCCCTTTGTAATATTCTCTAAGTAGTAAATCCTCAGCCCCCTCAAGCCAAAAGAAATCTTTATTTGGACTTCACTGTTGAGTAATAAACTGGCAATATTAAAGTTTAGTTGACAGGTAATTTCGCACAGAATTTTAAGATGTTGCTTTCTGGCTTCTTTTCTTGTTATTGGAGAGATTAATTGTTACCTTAATTGTCATTGCTTTGTAGGTCATCTATCTTTTTTCTTTGGTTACTTTTAAAGCTTCTTTTTGACTTTGATGTTCTGCAGTTTCACATGACCTGTCTAGGTGTGGCTCTATCTTTTTTTTTTTTCTTCTACAATAGGTTTTGCAAATATGATGATTCACTTCATTAAGCAGTTCCAGAAGAATTTTAGCTATTATGTCTAGATTTATTTTTCTCTATTCTCTCTATTCTGTTTTCTTTGAACTTATTAGAGATTAGAACCATTTATTTTGCCCTCTTTATATTTTAATAATTTTATTTTTTACTAGTTTTTCTTTCTGTAGTCCAGTCAGTGGTTTAATTTACGTCTCAGGTTTTAATTTAAATTTATTCAGTTCTAGAAATACATTTTTTTCAAATATGACTATGATTGTTTAATAGTGATTTATTTTTACAGTATAGAGTTTTTGATTCCTTCTTTGACACCATTATTTTAAATATACTTTCAAAAAAGGAGGGCATGTGATGTGGTGAGCAGTGGGTGTTATACGCAACTAATGAATCATTGAACACTACATCAAACGCTAATGATGTACTGTATGTTGGCTAATTGAATTTAAATTATAAATAAATAAACAAACAAACAAACTTATTTTTAGCATTTATCCACTACTTTTTAATCAATTTCCTCAACTGTGAAAGGAGATAATTGTACCCAATCATTGAGTTATCGTGTGGGCATTAAATGAATGAATACATGAAATATCTTTAAAATAGTGCCTGACACAGAGTAATTCCTCAGTAAATATTGGCTATTATTATTATCATCACCAGAAATTGTTGGGGGCTAAATCCTCTCTTATTGTTGGTCTGATGAATCTGTGTCTTTATATTTTCTAATTTGGATTATGGGCTTATCTTAGGGGACTTGTCTGTGAAAATCCTTGGTGGGTTTGGGAACACATCTTTCCAGAACAGGTTATATATTTGCTTTTGTTAGCTACCCTAGGGATACTACCAGCCTGGGCTATTTTGGGTCCCAACTTATCAGAGGTGGTTGGGGCTTCCAGAGATAAGATGGTATAAATTTTAGCCTTCAGCCCTGTTGAAGACATACTGATGGACCAGTGCTGATAGAGTCCCAGGAATATATATATTTTGCTACCTGAAGTCCAGGTCAAGATAAACATACTTCCCCAGCAACTTCATATATTGGTTAAGTTTAACCCATAGGAGGGTCTGGCTTCATGAAATGGCCTCCGTTCCAGATGCCCTCATCATGTGGGCCTGAGCATTAATTGTTAACTGCATATGGCCACAAATGCCCTCCGTAGCACAGAGCCCTACAGCCTGCCTGTGGGCCGGGCCATGGTGGCTTCGTCCAGAGGCGACTGAAGAGAATGCAAGTAAACAAAGTCAGATGTACGTTTTAGAAAAAAATCACCATTACAACTACCTGATGATGGAGAGTAGACCTAGATGACGTAAGTTAGGAGACCAAAGCAATAATCTGGTAAAAAATGATGAGACCTTGAAACAAGTTGGAAGCAGAGGCTGAGGAGATGGGGGAGCAAGTGGAGACTGTAAAGTAAGAGAAGCCTCAGGACTTTGTTAACAATTTGAGAGCAGTGACAACAGATAAGAATATTGAGTAAGAAAATGTGGAATACCGGGTGAAAAGTACCCGGCAGGACTCTGATGTTTAAGGAAGGATAAGGATAAGAGGATCCGGCCAAAGAGACTGAGGAGGGACAGTCAGAATGACAGGAGGGGAAGCAGGAGGGGAAGTGATTTAAGCTTCTTTTCATAAAAATTTAAGGCATTACTGTTGAATTATGACTTATGCTGACCATCTATTTGACTAAATGTGGCCTGATTTAGATACTGGAGCAAGTTCAATAACACAGAGATCCATCACCTGAGCTTGGGATGATTCACACGAAAAGCTGGCAGGGAACGAGAAAATGGAGGCATCTTTTTAAAAGCTTTTCAGAAATGGATCTTTCTGATTGTCATTTTTCCTTCTGCCTCACTCATAATCCTACTTTCAGAATTGAGAAGACGATAATCTCCTAAGAAGTCACTTGAACCTTAGGGAAGGGGCTCTACCACTCACTAAGCACCTTACTGATATCTAGTCCTAATATTTTCGTGTTGCTACTTGAGATATGACGTGTAATTTTTCTGAATATATGTATTTTAAATGACTGATCTTTGAACTTATGAAGTATTTTTAAAAGAAATGACCTTATTTGTGGATGTGTGTGTGTTTTAACTAATCTGGCTAATTAAGTAGTCTTGGTTTCTTTTTTTCTTCCGGAACTTGAGAAGGTAGAAATGTTTTTGTTCTTGGAAAATCATTTCTGATAACTGTTCTCGATAGCTGTTCTTCCAAACATTTGGTTATATTTTGAGAAGTAGAGGAATGCCTTACTTAGTCTGTTGGAGCTGCTATAACAAAATACCACAGACGAGGTGGATTATAAACAACAGAAATTTATTGCTCACAGTTCTGGGGACTGGAAATCTAAGACCAGGGTGACAGCATGGTTGCATGAGGGCCCTCTTCTGGGTCACAGACTTTTTGTATCCTCCCATGGCAGAAGGGGCTGGGGAGCTCTGTGGGATCTCTTTTATAAGAGCACTAATCCCATTCATGAGGACTCCACCCTCAAGACCTAATCACCTCCTAGAGGCCTTACCTACGAACACCATTATCTTTGGGGGTTAGGACTTCACTATATGAATTTTGGGGAGACACAACTTTCAAGCCATAGCAAGGAAGGAATGTTAGTTTTTAAACTCAAGTCAGGATCCTTTGCTAGCAACTCCAAACTGCACAGGCAAAAACCATTCATTTATTGAAATGTGCATCCTATAAGGAATAATTTTTTGAACTAAATTAAGTGGATGCACAGCAATGTGGAAAAATTTCAGACTCAGGCTACTGACACGAAGACAAAGCTCACGAGAGACTGATGTAGACAACAAGATGCCAGTTCATTTATTCGCAATGTCTGTGAGAGGGGCCAGAGATGCATTAAGACTTTGCATTCTATTTTCTCTCTGTTAGCAAGCTGAGTGGGAAGCCACATTATCAGAAGAATGTGTAGCAAGGTTGTGATCAAACCTAGGGATCGGTTACATAATGCTAATATTTAGTTGTGCTAGCTTTTGAGAGTCTTTGTCTGTATTCATAATTAGTATATATGTACAAGTCTGATGAAATACTCATGATGGCTTGTCAAATACCTCTCCTCTTGTTTATTGTGGGTGTGTGTGTGTGTTTCCATAGCTGATAAACTCACTTTCTAATGGCTTTTTAAATTTATATGTAATGTGTTATATTGTACATTTAAATGTTCATTTATACATTGTTTTGGACACTAGAATGCCAGTTCCATGATTCTCTAGAAGGATTAAGAAATGTTTTCTGTAAAAGGTTAAGTAACAAATATATTTATAATAAATATAAAAATATATTGTGCAATAGCAGCTGTAGGCCATTTGTAAATAAAATTTTATTTATAAAAGCAGATAGTGGGTCAGATTTTACTAACCTCTGTTCTAGAATAGTGTCTGGCATGTAAGAAGAGTTAAAAAAAACACACATACACACACAATGTCTGTAATAAATGAGTCAAGATATTGTTACCATTACCACCGTCATCATCATCATTGACTACATTTGTTCAGGGATTATTAAGTATCTGGCACTGTGCTAAGTGATCCATGTGCATTTTCTCACTTAATTTATTTATTTATTTATTTATTTATTTATTTTATTTATTTTTTTTTTAAGATTTTATTTATTTATTTGAGAGAGAGAGCACATGAGAGGGGGGAGGGTCAGAGGGAGAAGCAGACTCCCTGCTGAGCAGGGAGCCCGATGCGGGACTCGATCCTGGGACTCCAGGATCATGACCTGAGCCGAAGGCAGTCGCTTAACCAACTGAGCCACCCAGGCGCCCTCTCACTTAATTTATTTGTCATTCCTACAAAGTCTTGCAAATGAACAAAATCCCAAAATAACATGGCTTATATAAGAAAGAAGATTATCTTTTTGCATGTATATGGAGTTTAGTGTAAGCAATCAATCTAGTTTGTTGACAGCTATAGTATTATAAGGCATCCTGGTTCATTCTATTTTGTTGTTCTGCCATCTTTATCCATGCATTTCCTCTCAAGGGCAAAATGACTGCTCATACCCAGTCATCACATATGATTCCAGCCATCAGAAAGAAAGAAAGGGTGAAGTGTACTTCTCCCTTTCTCTTTATAGAGACCTTCTGAATTTGCACATACCTTTTGTGCTTCATCTTATTTGCCAGAACTTACCTCCCATAGCCACACTTCCCTGCAGAAGAGGGTAGATATTGTTGCATTTAATTCAGGCAACCATGTGTCCAATTTAAAATCCGAGATACTATTATTAAAAGGTGGATTGGAACAAATAATGGGAATTAACTGATAGTTTCTGCCACAGTTGGAACATCATTATTTCTATTTTTCGGAGAAGGAGGCATAGGCGTAGGGAGGTTCAGTAACTTGCCCAAGGTAAAGAATTAGAGGAGCACAGATTCTGGGTGAACAAGCCAGCTCTCTGGAAACTTTAAGAGTCTTCCTGTTTTGGAAGCCATTCTCTCTCTTAGGGGAGACTTAACCTTTTCTGGCCCCTTATGGGATGTTGTTTTAAACTTTACTCTCCTTTGGAAACTTCATTTCCTTCCTTTTTCAAGTGTTTTAATATCACTTTAGTGTTACCTTGACTGCCTATAATATGCATAAATTATCTGAATTGAAACATTTGGTTTTGATGTAATTTACCCACTGAGGTATAGCATGATGGTAAATTTTTAAAGGGCACTTTACAAGAAGGCCACTGTGGAGAGGAGACAGGTCGATGGTACCCAAATCATGATCGTGGCGCTTTGGGGCCACTGTGCTAACTGTGTCATAGCATGTTCATATTTGCAGTAAATCATTCTGCAAAAATTTTGTGATGAATATTCTCTATTTGGAAGAAATTTACCCACTAATAGGGTCATAAGATGATACAACCATTATTAAGAGTGATAAGAAAATTTTGTATTTCAAGAGTTGCCTCTCCATTCTTACCTAAAATCATCAGAAAGTCAAGTTGCCCTTTCAGATTTTTATACTTAGGTTTTCAGCATAAACCAAGAACCTAAAGACTTTCAAAAGGAGACTAACAACCATTATCTCATCTGGTTGTTGTGTAGCTCTTAAAAGTAGAATATTCAAGGAAATGACCTCTTAGCTAGTTCAGAACTTTGTTACATTTTTTTTTCTTTTTTCTTCTCCAGTTTGGATTTATTTTTACTTTTACTGAAATGATGTTATCATTTATATCTAATTTCTGGCACAAGCTTACCATTTTATATTAAAATGCTCTATGGAGTTATTTCTACATAAATGGCAATAGAGGACCCCTAAAAATCTGTCGTACCAAGTAATAATCCCTTTCCTTGTTAGAGTAGCTGTCAGAGCTCAGCTCTCATTGCCTGAAACTTCAGAGCTATAACCATGCTTACATGCGTTTCGCACATATATGTACTTGGTTATTAATATGCAATTTAAACAAGTGGTACAGAGCTGAAAACAGAATCCAGTTTTTGTTGCAGCATTTCATTTTGATATTTCTAAATTAATGAGCAATTTCAAAGCAGGAATGTTTTCTTACCCATGTTAGATCCTAGGGACTGAGTACAGAGTCAGGGCCTTGGACATGTATGAGTAAATAATATTCACTTAAGTAAATGAAATGAAAAAGAAAATTTTTTATCTGGTGTTAAGATGTTATATACAAAATACCTTTCTTAAGATTCTTTACTAAAAAGACGTATAAGTGACTAAAAATTAGGATTTAAAAATACAATATTTCTTTTAAATTTATCCAAAATCTTACTACTGCAATAAAGTGATATATCAAAAAGGTCATTTATTTATATCAAGTATGTATAAGCCCTAAGATGGCTGTTCTTGATACTATGCAAATGCCTCGTGTTTTTAGAAATATTTATTTTTTTATTGCTCTGTCATCAACCAAAACTACGCTCTTTTATATTTGGCTGGCATGTATGTTTAATTGGAGGTTGCCTGCATGTTGAAATTCTGAGGACCATTTTCACCAAAGCACTGTTTCATTCTGATTAAGCCGCATTGTATTTTATTCTTGCTCAAGGAGTATCCTGCCCTCAGTCCTGTTTCCTTTCACCTCTTGGTCAAAGAACTGCATCATTTCATAGTGAGAAGAGTACATTAAAAAGCACAATAATAATAATAATAATAAATGTTAATCAAAAAACTGCATGTGTCTTTCTGATTGTGCCAGTGTTGTGGTATTCAATTATGCAATTTTCATTGGCATATTAATCATCTTTTCAACAAACAAGCCAGCATTAATTAAAGCAAACCATGGATAAAGACATGTTGCCGGATCATCATTCCGTTTATCACAGTGCGCAGGCTGGCCGTTAAGTAAATTCTGGACTGTGAGATGAATTTCAATGTTGGCTTCATCTTTTTTGTTGTTGTTGTTGGAGTTTGAATGCAACTCATCTAACAATAATAACAACAAACTTCAGACTTCACAAGAGAAAGATGAATTTGTTTGTAATTAATGGCAAAGAAAGAAAGAATAGCTGCATGCTTCATATGTGGAATTAGGCTATTTACAACCAAATAATTTTTGAAGATTTTCCATTTTTTCCTTTAACTCCAAGTACCAGAAGGACAGGGCAGAATAGCAAATTTGTTTCCTTGTATCTACCTTGCAAAAAAATATTCTTTGGTAGAGAGTGATTTCGTGTTTGTAGTTTATGTGCAAAAATCAGTATTTTTGTAAAAAGCATATATCATGATGGGTAATATTTAAACATATTGAATTTAAATCCTTGAATTTTAATTAAAATAAAATATTTTTTGGAAATACAACACAAGCCATCACACTTTCTGTATTCCGTGCTCAGCTACAGTGTTCCTCAACTCGTAATTTTAGACTTGTTCTCAATCCCCCTTTATAATTATTATAGTAGATCCAGTCTTTCAAAGCCTACACATACCAACAATAATCATCATGGAAGGGATAAATCAATTAATAAATTGTGTTGCAAGAAAGAAAACTGAATATGTTTGCTATTTTATGATATACTTGTCAGCTCCACATGAGACAATAATTTTAATTAATCTTAAAACACTAGTCTCCACAAATGCATCCATTGTTTGTGCTTTTTTAAAATGATAAAATTTCCACATGCTAATTAGCTACATGTCAACTACATATGTGTTTCTCCAACCTTAAGCGTTTTGACACCTTGTACTGAAATTCCACTACAGATCATCACTGCCTGAATCCCAGATTACTTCTAATACTGTAAAAGCTAATATTAATCTTTCTAAAATACGTAAAGTGGAAAAATATTATTTTATACAAAATGGCACTTATACATTTATTTTACTTTTTAATTAATAATAGTATATATGTATGTATGTATATATATATATGAAAAATGTGTGAGGAAAAATGATCAACAGAATATTTGTAAAATACAACAAAAGTAAGAACTATTTCACTATCATCAGAGTAAAGAAATATTACGAGATTTTATTATTTGCTTATGACTCAGTTCAGCTCATGGCAGTAATTGTATTTTTTAAATAGAGTTGTTGAGTAGTAAATGTAACAGTACAAATAAAATTCCTGGCATATGATAAGCCCTCATTAAATGATGCTGATTAGTAATGATTGTAATTAGATGAGAAACTTCTGTTCTGAAAATAGTGAGAATTTTTATAGATTTTATAATTTTCAAATACAACCTGTATTTGTGACACTGCAAAGTAAAATATACAAATATAGAGTAATTAATGCCCTACATTTGCAACTGTTGGTGATACTCAGTGGATTTGCTTCCTAATTTTATGCGGTACTTTGTGCATTTTTTAATTGACTCAGTTTTCTTAGACTCTGAGTTGACTTAAGACCTTAATCATTTCCTTTTTGGGGAAGCAACATTTATAAAGAAGTGATATGGTAGGAGTTAAAGGTGTTTAAATATATCTTGCTTTGAAAATGCTGTAAATCTAATTATTTTCTCTTAATGACTTCATTGCAAAGTAAAAGTTAGTTCTTACAGAATATAGGTTGATCCTAAGATTTCTAGTTAGTAGTTTGGCCTCATATGAGGCTCTGAGCTTCTTTCCTTCTCGGCATCTCAAAATTGAATGTAGCAGCTGCTTTGTGTACAAAGAAAACCCTATGATTCTTGGAGGTGCTGATCTCTGCTAGAAATTCTGGCAGTGGGATACAGAAAGGTTCAGAATTTTTGGAAAAGTAAGTGCTTATAAGTGACAATTATTTCCAGATTAAACCCTGGAAAAAGATGATGAAGTCCCTGTTCTTTCATTCTTTATGCCTAGAGATTTGGACCATCTTCTTACCTCATGCCACACGGCATATACGCTGTGAGCCTTATGAGAAGTACTTCTCTTGCTCCATTCATGACATCACCTGATGATGTCATGCTAAGGTTGTGACAGACACATACAGATTGTAGATGTGCTTATCCCTTCTTCCCACCTTGGCCTCGGTTCCGCTTGGCAGCGTTAGCTACTCTGAGCCAAAATGATATTCCAGACCATCACCTCTTACTGCAAGCCCTTAACAATATTGTCTCCAGTAGATAGATCTACCGGTAGACAGGCAAGCAGTTAATGTGTCCTCTGATTTATACATGACACTGCTTCTAACTACAGTCTTTTGCCTCTCTTTTTCTTTATACTCTCTTTATAGAGGGTTCTCTATAGCAACCCTTCTAGAAATTATCCCCCTATTTTTTTTTTGCTATATTTTCTTCTATTTATCCACATGGTATGATAACAAACTTCTCAAATATATGAATTATCTTGCCCGCTAAATCCAAGGGCCACTGATTCCTTAATTTATCCGACCTCCAAAACAACTATCTCCATACTGTTCTAGTTGTCCTTCTCTTTCTCATCCACTTGAGACCCCTTAATGTTGGTGTTGTGTAAGATTCTCTTCTCAGCCTTGGCTGCTACTTACCCTCTGCATTCTGTGATCTCACCCATATCTAGGGCATCACTAGGACAGTAACTTCCAAATCCAGATCTCTAACCCAGATCCCAATTCTAGGCTGCTCCCCCCAAAATAACCCCCAGTTCATCTCAGACTCAACATATCTAAGACTGAGTTTTGCAATTTCCCTTCCAAATCAGTTTTGCACTATGCTTTTCAGTGAGAACCACCACCATGTATCCATTACCAAAGCTTAAAAAACATCATCCTTGAGTCCTGGATATCCCCCTTCCACTAGTAATCCCTATTCAAATTCTGCAGAAGTTTTTTTTTTTTTTTTTCCTCTCTTTTCTCTTGACTCTATCTCTGTCCCCAGGGCTTTTGCCTTCATAAGGGCCCTTTGAATTTATTATGTGGGACTATTGCCCTGTCCCCTACTTCCAGGCCTTTCCATATGCCCTCTGCCTAGAATGTCCTCTCATTCCTTCTATACTTATGGCCCTTCACATTGCCCCTCAATGAGAAAGCTAGGTCAGTGGTTTTCAAAATGTCGTCTCTGGGTTAGCGACAATAGCATCACCTGGAAATTTGTTAGAAGTGCAAATTCTTGAGATCTACTGAATCAAAATGCCTGTGGCTTTTTAACAAACCCTCCAGGGAATCCAGATGCATGTCAAAATTTGAGAACCATTGGCCTTGGCTAGGAGTAGGCAAACTTTTTCTGCTTAGATTCATATAGTAAATATTTTAGACTTTGAGGGCCAGGAGGCAAAATAAAAAATATCATGTGGGTACTTATAATGAGGGGGGAAAAAGTCCACAACATTTTTATGGATGATATGCAAATTTTTACTTGTGGACACAGAAATTTGAAGTTCACATGATATCCATGTATCATGAAATATTTTTCTTTTTTAAACCATTTAAAATATAAAAACCATTCTTAGCTCAAGGCTGTATTCCTTGTGTGCAGTAACTGCAGCTTATTAAATTATATATTGTCAGCAGAAAACACTCCGCCTGGCTCAGTAGCCATTTGCTCAGTGGATAGAGGAAAGAAAGAATACATTGGAGGGCAGAACATGCCATGTTTTTGTGAATCCTCCACTAATTTATTTGATATGTTTCCTAATTTTAAGCTATTTTCTTTTGTTTGTAGGAGTTCATTTATTAACTACTTATTGTTGGCTTATAAATAGCCATATGACTGAATTCATTTTATTCATTTCTTCTCCGCCTTTTAAGAACACCTCTGTTCCCGCTCATCCTATAGGTTGCACCAGCTGCAGGATAGGCGGTTTTTATTGAGGTGCCATGTTGTCAGTTAACTATTTCGTGGTTTTGTTGCTGAGGAAGAAGAGGAAATGGACCCTGAGTCTCTGCCACGCATGGGGTTTTTACTTCAGGTTGTTTTCACTCCTGAGAAACTCCTGCCACAGTTCTAATATTCTGCTGAACCTTTTAGTCACAGATCATCTGTTTTGATCACACTGCTATGTTTGTTTAACTTTTTATTTTGAAATAATTTTAGGCTAACAGAAAAGTTGCAAGAACAGTACAGAGAGTTCCTGTATGCACATTACCAGCTTTCTCTAATGTTACCATCTTACATAACCATATTAGGATTCTCAACAGCAAGAAATTAACATTGGTATAATGCTATTGGCTAAGCCATAGACTTTATTGAGATTTCACAGTTATTTCCCAACTAATGCACTTTTCCTATT
Source organism: Halichoerus grypus (assembly GCF_964656455.1). Lineage (NCBI taxonomy): Eukaryota > Metazoa > Chordata > Mammalia > Carnivora > Phocidae > Halichoerus > Halichoerus grypus. The sequence goes on along the minus strand of NC_135716.1, from coordinate 32,007,630 downwards.
CCAAGATCTGCACCACAATTCCACACTGCATGTGCATTTCAAAGCTCCTTACTCCCATCTGTGGTAGTTCCTCAGTCTTTCCTTGTCTTTCATGACACTTTGCAGAGTGGTGTTCAGTTATCTTGTAGAGTGACTCTCAGTTTGGGCTTGGCTAATGTTTTCTCATGATTAGACTGAGGTGATGCATTTTTGGCAAGAATACCAGGAAAATAATTTGGTGCCTTTGTCAGTATATCATGTTGGGCAGCACACAATGTTGATATGTCTTATTATTGGTAATGCTGAACTTGATCCCTTGACTAAGGTGATAGGTGCAGGCCAAGCATTCTATTTAGGTGATCCCACATCATTTGAAATGCCTCTTAAAGCATTTTGATATCAAACCTAACCCTGAATAACATAATATATAATAAAGTATGATGTCAACAGTTAGCAAAAGGATTTTTTTGATAAAATAAAATAATTAAACAAAAGGCTAAATAAAAATTTGGTATCATTGAGCTATTGTTTCAGACATGTGGTAGTGAAAAAAAAATGGAAATGTCCTGCCAACATTGTCGAGGCATAGCATGGTTTAAGTTTGACTAGCTTTCTATCTGTACTTTGTTCACATTGAAAAAAATAAAAAGTATGCACCCCAAATTACTCTTTTTACTTCAGAATTGTGCTTGAATGAAAGAAGGAAGAAGATTATAAAAGCAGAAGCTTAGTAATTGATAGAGTGGTCGCTGAGAAGAGTTTTGCTAGGGTGGATCCGTGGCTAGGAAATGGAGTGCAAATCCTGAGTCTCCATTTCACTATTATATATTAGGATACTGAAAGAATAAAAAAGATACTCTTGAAGGTAAGCTAAATGATAATAATTAAAAGTGTTTTTTATATATTTACATATATATATAATACGTATGTAGTAGAATGCATGTACATAAAATAATCTTGATAATGCAGTTGGTATTATTTAGAGAGTTTTCCATAGACATTCCACTTGATTCTCTTTTTATTAGTTTCTTCATTATATGTTTATTGACCACCTACTGTGTAGCCAATGTGGTGCCAGGTTCTCCTGTTTCCTCTTAGAAAGGCAGAAAAGAATTCCTGGAGAAGAATTAAGAACATCTTATACCATAATATACTTTGCACATTTTCCAATTTAGCAATTAGTATTTTGTTGTTTACTTACATAGCTGTCTTTTCTCTAACCCTCTGCCTTCTCATTTTTATGTACCGGACATCTGTTCTTAATACAGTTAAATCTCTGGAAAAAGGAGTAAGTTAGCAGCAGGGAGATGTGGAGAGAAGAGCATATGCAAAGGTGTGATGTTAAGGGAAAGCATGGCATTTTTGGGGAGCCTATACACAATGGATGGGAGGATGCACAATGAAATTGGCAGAGTGGACAGGGGAATGAATAAGAAGTGCTTTGCATGCTATGCAAACAAATTTAGACTTGATCTATAAATGATGGGGATGGGAAGCCATTGAGGCCAGCCCACTAATATCTTTATTTTAAAGATTATATTTATTTGAGAGTGAGAGAAAGAGAGCACGAGCAGAGGGAGAAGCAGACTCCCTACTGAGTGGGAAGCCTGACCTGGGGCTTGGGGCTTCATCTGGAACTTCAGGATCATGACCTGAGCCCAAGACAGACGCTTAACCTCCTGAGCCACACAGGCGCCCCCAGCCCATTAATATCTAATTAACTCATAGAGAGGGTAGTGAATTTTAATAAGAGTGCAACCTAGTTTCTGGAATCTTGCAAGACTTGCCCTGCAGTGTGAATTAGAAAGTGTAGGAAGAGAGATGCCTCTTCATATCTGAGCACATAGTCAACTCCAGGAGAAATGTGAACTAGGCATAGTTTGCTTGGTACATACACTCTGTGTCCTCTGCCCTTCCCGCCTCTCCCTGCTCCTGTTCTCTACCCTTAGCAGCTCTCTTGTCCTGCCCCCAAGACCTGGCTGCTACACAAATAGCACCTACTTTCTTTTCTACCCTAATTCAGAGAACGCAACTTTCTTAATACATGCTGTTCTGCTAGATCCCAGAAAGAAAAAATGGAAAAGGTGGAATGACTGATAATCACACTCCGAGACTTTGTTCACTTTTATAAAGAGAATGTTTGCAAACCAAAGTGAACTCAGAGTTGGTGGAATTTCAGGCAATAATTGCCATAAATTGGAATAAAATGTATCTAAAAGTGAGAAAGGAAATTCTAAGGATTTCATAGAAGGGCAAGATTCCAAGATCAGATTTCCTAGCTGTCTCTGTTTTCCACTTTTCATTCTTGTTCCTCTTTTTCATATCCCACAGATAATCTAAAATCTTAAACTTTATGCTGTAATATTCATTTTTAACCCCTCCCACCATGTATCGATTGCTGTATTTCCAGCCAAAATTAATTGGCTCAGAAGGGATCCCGGGGTTTTCACAAATGGCAGTTGTAAGAACAGAGAGAAGGAATTTTCGTGGGGGAACAGCTGAGGATGGGGGGAAGTTTGCAGTAGGAAGTGATTAGAAATGTAGTGTTTGCAAAAAAAAAAAGAAAGAAAGAAAGAAATGTAGTGTTTGCAATTACAAGCTTAGAGTCAAGGCTTCTTCAGAGTCATCACGAAGCAGTTCTCCATGGAAATTTTATACGTTGGATAAAAAATACAATTGTTTGCAATTCCAAGTCACCAAATAATCTTGGATATATTTTGTTTTGCATTTGGTTAAATGACTGTTACATAATAAATTTATTTATCCAAGACTCTTCAGTTGCAAATTTTAATTTTAATGAACCATTTTCTGTACATTATTGAATAAATATTCAAAACTTTTGTTGTAGTGTGAGCTTATAATTATGATCATTTAATAATTTCTCCCTTATGCTACCTTTATGATCCAGTAAGTTGCATATTATTTAGCCTGCCAAATAGCATGCTATGTATCAGCATCAGAAGAATATGTCTTTAGAAATTATTGATAGAATACTTTTTTAAACATAAGATAAGGAAGTATCCTGCTCAAATTTAAGAATAAACACAGATTGGTTGAATGTCAGTATAAACCAAACACTTAAGAAATATTTCTAAATAAAGTGAGTGTATGGCATTTTTATATTTACAACTAAATGAGGTGTCATTTCTGGCCTGAATCCACATTGTATGTATTTTATAATTTTTTTCCAAGAACAATAACATTTCTGATGGGTGAAGAATTTTGACAGCTATTAAAATGAACAACTATATTGATTTTTTTCCTGAATATAACAAAAAGAAAGGGACAAGTTTTGGTTTTAGGAAGTGAATAATATATGGGTTATTGGCTAAATACATTGTAATATAAACCTTAATTTAACTTTATAGTATTTAAGAAAGTATAATCACAAACACACTCTGTCTAAACATAAACCTATGGTTGCTTTTTAATAATTTCTGTCTTACAAATCCCATTGAAGTATTTTTATCAATAAAAGAATACTCACTAATGCTTCAGTTAAGATACTCACTAGAATTATAATTTAGAGAATGTTGATATAAACAAAAGCTTAGGATAGATATATAGATAGGTAATACTTTTTTAAAACTATGAAGGCTGATGAAATTGAAAAAATAAAGATTAAAAATTTACTCAAAATTTGTTAAGCATCCGTTTACTTCTATAATTGTTGTTTCCAAAAAAAAAGTTAACAGAAATTTAAGAGAAAGTGATTCCTTAATACAAACGATCAAATCTGAATTTGTAAAGACAACTGTCACCGTACCAGTTTCCAACCCTTAGAGTTTTCCTATTTTCTTCCAAATGTGTTCTAGCAAGGGCAATTATTTGGTTGTGTAATTCAAACAATATGAATTTACTTTTCACTAAGCATTGATAATTGACCTGTAAATTTTCAGCAATAAGACAATTTATAGAAGCTTTGTAAAAAAAATAATAGCTTCTTTTATTAAATGATTATCTAATCTAAATAATATTCTCTATAAAAAGTGGGTAAAAACATACATAATGTTGGGGCAAGATTTAAAGAAATTGAACCACTTAGTACAGTATTATACTTAAAAATTGATTCATAAAGCTAAATATTAGTAATCATATACATATATCCCTCTCAAGGCCATCTTTTCTGTCTCCCTGAAGAATGTCAGAGTTTACTTATATATATTTCCTGTGGGTTCTGTTTATTTTCTGAGACTTTTTAAATGTTTTGAGACTTGCAGCTTTTAATTTTTTTTTGCTATGAAAAATTTTGGATTGCTTTAACTCTTCTAACTGCTTTTGTTTTAAGTGTAATTTATTTCCTATACTCTAATCTCTTACTTTATTGGTATAAATTGCTGTTTTGCTTAGCTGTGGGAATGAACAAGGTATACTCTGCATCTAACTTTACATAGATTGAGACTAATCTGAACTTTGCCGCCAGTTGTATTGACTTTCAGTGTATCCCTTCTAGGAAAGAATCATCATCTTGTTATTTTTATATTTGCTATTTCTTGAATTTAATTTAATTCTAGCCACCATTTTCTTTTTTATAAGTTTATTAGCAATAGATTTAATTAACTTCTCTTCAGTTTATAATTTCACATTTTATCTGTATAAACTATATTGCAAAAGGCATTTCTCCTATATCTTTTTGAAATTTTCAAATATGCTAAATTAGTAAAATTAAGAATGTTAATTTAATTAATTTAATTTGAATTAATCAATGTAATTTAAATTCAGAAGAACACTAATATATTCTCTTGTTTTCTGGTTAATCACCTTTATTTATGCCATTATGCATCAAAGTTCGCTATATATAAAATAAATATGCATTTTTACTTATATTAAGAATGGAAAGGATGACATGAAATAAAAGTTTAGGTAAAAATAGATACAGACAGTAAATGTACAACAGATTAAATGTGCAATATTAAAGTAAGATGACTCCTCAAAAGATAGTGAGTGATGTATCAGGGAAGAATAATGACTTAGAAAATCTTTTTAAAGACAAGCTTTCTTTGAGTAATACTGGGATTACTCAGGAAAAGTTCAGTTTATAGTATGGTAGAGTTCATTATACCCATTTTGAAAGCATGGGAAGTGAGATTAGAAGAGAAAATAAATTGTAAATAAAGAGACAGAATTAAATGTAGGAATTAAAGATATATGCTAATGATATTGAAGGGTTGAAACTGAAGTCTTACTGATGACTATGCAGGGAAACATTAAAAGGACAGGAAAAAAAACATCGTTTATGGAAAAAGTAGTGACCATCCTTAAAAAAGAAAAAGAGATAAAAAAGACGATCCTGGTAATTATAGACCAGTCAGCTTAACTTTGATACCAAGGCAGATACTAGAGCAAATCATCAAACAATCAATTTACAATCATCTAGAAGAGCAAAAGTTAGTGGGTAGCAACCAACATGGTTTTGTGAAGAGCAAATTGTGCCAGGCCAATTTAATTTCTTTCTATGATAGAGTGACAGACCATGTAGATAAGGGCAAAGTAATAGATGTAATCTATCCGGACTTCAGTAATGCTTTTGATTCCTCTCCACATGACATTCTCATCAACAAGCACAGAAGATACAGTCTAGACCATACTTTGGTTAGTTGAGTGCACAGTTTTCTGTGGATTCATGCTCCACGATTGATTATCAGTTACTAGTCATCATCCACAGGGGTCCTCTGGATTGGCATCTGAGCAGGTTGGTATTATTCATAAGACCAGTTACGTTTCCTTTGATGAAGATGGAACTGGGCTAGCATAGAGGCACATTAAGCCAAATCCCTTTTATACCAAAAGGAGAGAGCCCAACTTTAGCCGCATCTTGTATCTTTTGGGCACATCCAAGAGGTGACAGTCCAGGGAATGAAGAACAGGCAAACAAAGTTATCAGTTTTACTCATTATTCTTCAGTCATAACTTGTTGCAAGGTGTGTAAGTGGTAACAGGTAACTGTTAGTATTCTGATAGGCTCCCTGGGAATAAATTATCTTCTTAAACTACATAGAAAGCATTCTCAAAGAGAGTAACTAGAAGAGAGTAAAAGAAATCTTTTATATTAAACAGGAAAAAGTGTTGATATAATGACCCAGAAAGAACTGTATGAAGCACCTTTATCCTGACCTAGATCATAGATTTGAGAACATTTAGTTTACAGATCATATGATGGTGAGCAATAAAAAAAAATGTTAATAACATTGTAGATAAGAAAAAATTTCCAAACAGTTTTGATACTTTGGGAAAATAGTCTATGGAAAAAACAAGATAAAGGTCATGGGAATGAAACAGATAAAAGATAGGAAAAAAGACTGGCCTGGCTCTTCACATTGAGAACAGGCTCCAAAATATCAGCGAGTGATACTTGGATATCTGTGAGCAGGGTCATGTGATAATATTATTAATGAATTAACAAGAGAGTGCCCTGAAAGCTAAATGTTCTCAGATTTTATTTGTAGAGTGGAAGTATTAAAAACGAGTATTTATTAGCACACATTTCCACTGAATAGTGACAAGCACTCTTTAAGGAAATTATTATTTATCAGCATTTTGTAATTCCCCATTGAAAGCTGTTTGAGTAAAAAAGGTATGTAGTAGAGGAGGGAAACATATTTTTATCAGAACTCACATTAATAATGACCTAGAAAACAATGGCTTTAAAATGATTCAGTGGTTAACCTGATTCCTTCGTTCACAGAAGATGAATTTTGAGGTTTATTAGTCACTACAGTTTCTGCTGGGTATTTATCCAGTTTTGTGGCACCATTTGGACCCTGTGATTTTGTGAATAACATTCTTCTGCTGATAGTTGATTACAGCTGCCCTTATTTTAAAAACGTTTGTATTCTGTGGATTCTCAAGAAATAACCAGCAGGGCTTTCTTAGAGATAACTCCCCTAGGATTAAATCCAAGGGAGTGGTTCTTAAACATTTTTCTTCCCCAACTCCCTGAGAGTTCCTGCCAAGAGCACTGCCCATTTCATCCCTCTTAATTGCATACAGGAAGACAGAAGAGGATATTATCATCTCGTCTTTATTTAGTCTAGGGGAACACAAGATTGCTCAGTGAATATGGTCAACTGAGAGTTAGTTGATAAGCAGTGGCAAGAGCAGAGGAGAAATGGAAGAAGTTTGGAGACAGACAAATACTGCCCTTACTATTAACAAGTATTTTGAAAAACTTTGGCTCCATTTCCCGCACATAATTTGAAATTTCCTAGTGATGTGTAGAAAAATTACATTTCCGAAATTGAAGAAACTCTTCCAAAGAGAAATCACAGAAATGATGGCATTACAGCTTCAAGAGCCTTCTTAAATGGGATGTCATTAACCAAAGCAGGGCCATAGTGCTTTTTAATTTGACTCATGTTATATGTTTCCAGTTCCTGACCCCAGTTAAAAAGATTATAAGTTAAACAGATGTTGATGTAACATGTAGAAATAAGGGATGTTGTGACAATGCAAAGTCAGTCACTACCCTAAGATCAGTGTATGGATTTAGCACATGAACTGGTACCCTCGATCTAACACCATATTATTATGATTTCTGGGTTTTTTTCTATTTATTTATTTATTTTTTGATGTAGTGTTCTCTGATTCATTGTTTGCGTATAACACCTAGTGCTCCATTCAGTATGTGCCCTCTTTAGGGGAAGGAAACAGACATCAAAATCCAGGAGGCACAGAGAACCCCCCTCAAAATCAATAAAAATAGGTCAACACCCCGACATCTAATGTGATATTATTATGACTTCTAATGAGAAAGAGATCTTTCTAGTGCTTACGTTAACACAACTTGTTGAGTCTTTATTTTTATTAAATTTATTTGGGTTCCTAGGGAAGAGGAAAATTAAGAGAGAACAATTTATAGTATCTAATTATATTTCTTATAAATTAATGTCAATAATTTTTCCTTATGGTGAATTAATGTAAAATTTCAAAAGGGAAAGAAGTATGAATAAATGTTACCAGTAATTGCTTTGAAATAAACATATGTGACTCTAAGAATATCAGTCGAATTTGTATGTATAAAGGGACAGTAGACAGCATGGTACACAGGAAAGTGCACAGGCTTGGAATGACACAGACCTGGGTGTGAATCCTGATTCTCCACCATTGCTTAAGCTTTCTGAGCCTTGTTTTTCAGCTGCGAAATCAAAGTAATTGCATCTATTCTGCAAGGTTGGCTGCTGTGAGAATTAAAAGATGTAATACATTGGGAAAAGTCACACCTCTCTTTAAAGCCCACACACAGTAGGTCTGGTATAAATGATTCCATAGCTACTTTGTTACTCTGAAAAGTACCAGCAACAGAACTTTTGAAGAACTACAGCTTTCAGTCAGATTGATTTGAGTCTACAGAAACACATAGACAACTAGCATGTACTGGAATGTTTAAGCCACTTAGTTTGTTTTCCGTTTATTTACCACATAGATAGATATAAACTCAAAATAATAGTTGTTGTAGAAGATCTTTACATAATGGAGGAAGTTGGTCCCAAACACAGCAAATGCGTATTAAATGGTGTCTAAAACACACTTTTTTTTTTCTGATGACATTCTAGTGAAGTCAGTAAAATCATAATATAGTATTTGGCTTTTGCTGTTTTTAGAATTAATCAAATGGTACTTTGTTTCACTATAAACCATGGAAGTAAGAAAGATTCTAGAGTTCTGTAACACCTCAAGTGTAGTAATAACTTGAGTAGTAATACCTACTCCTTGAAGAAAATTGATGATGGCTAAAGTAATGATTAATCAGTGGTAATCAATGAGATATATATATAGCCAATTTATACACAAAAGGCAATAAAATATCATACCATAAATCTATTTTATGTCCGTCATATAAAGAAATTTTAAAGTTTCAAATTCCAATAATAGTAGAATATGACATGAAACATATGAAGACTGTCTTACCCTATGTTTGACAGAAATATTTTATGGAAGAAGAACATATTGTAACTCTTTCTTTAACTGAATGATATTTTTTAAAACAGGAATAAATCTGTTTCCAAATCATACACAATGAGGAAGCAAAAAAAAAAAAAAGTGCCTTCCCCAAAGTCAAGTGTAAAGAAGCACTGTAAATATCATGAATAAATGTCACCTCCTCACAATATTAATAAATGGGGAAATAAAGCATGTCTCTTATCTTTTTTGGCATAATTTAAGATAGTTTATTATTTTGGAGCAGCAAGCAGTGAGCACTTGTTAGATATCATCATTTGGTCACAGATTTGTAAATATATCAATTCTGTGCTGAGAGAAGGATTATCCTCAACCTACTCCACTGAAAATAATTACAGACATATTCATAACTGTTTTGAACATGCGACTTTCATCAGGTTTTCATCTGTATTCAAGCACACAGAGTTTACTATTAAGGGCTATTTTCTAAGTGTTTTATAACATTTAACCCTAAATTTTCTCCATTACGAGGTAAAATCTTATAATTCAGATTTTATTAAAAAAACTAAATATTATATTTAAAAAGAAAACTACTTTTTATTTTAAACTTTTTCTTTTGCAGCTCCTGCACCTCTCTACAAGATATGTGGCGTTGGGAATATTTTGTTCTGTTGTCTATTGCTGTCAGGATAGAAACTCGATTGAGAAATATCATTAGATAAAATTGCATGCATTGTATAGTATTACTTATAAGTCATTATAAATAATTCATTATAGGTATTAAAAAGATAAAAAAAACAGGTAAAATAATAGGGTTGAAGTAGACCCCTTGGAGAGGTATAATAAGAGATGATTTGGGAAAGGTAGAGAGAAGTGAAAGCAGAGGGATCCATGTAAGCCAGACCAAGACCCAAGCTTAAAATTCGTTCGAACAAACATTTTGCTATTAGTATTAATAAGATGATTTTATACTTTTTAACTGAAGAGATTCTGAATAGGGTTACCTCAAAAAAAGTTGTATCTATATGCATTAGTATATACAACATATTCATATCTTAAAATGTATCATATGTATCTCTGAAATGCTGCAGACCACATGAATCACTGAGTACAAGTGATCTCGGACTGGGAGTGAATGCCTATGTCTACCATCAAAACACTTGAGAACTTCCTCATGAGTCCTTTAATCCAAAGATGAGAAAATTAGTTAAGCAATTATCACATATCAGGAAGGAGCTCGGGGTTTGGCTATAAATTTAGACTTTGTATTTAACCAACCCAATAATTTTGGGCAAGTCATTCAATACAGTTGAACCGTAATTTGTTTATCATAATTTTGTGGTAATGGTGCCTATCTCAAAGTATTGCATGTGAAGTTGAAATGTAAAATAGAAGCGACAGCACGGTGTAAACTGTAAAGGGCAGTACAAATATACTGTGATATTAGGCACAATAAAATAGCTTCATTGGAATAGAGTAAAACAAACAAACAAAAAACCCCCAAAAAACAAAACAAAACAAAAAAAACAAAAGGAGTACAGAGTAAAATAAGTAATACCCCAAAGAATTATACTCAGTTTCATTCTCAGTGATGGCCCAACCGATACCATGAATGTCTTATTTGGTTCTGGGGAAAAGTTGACTATTTTTTCCCATCGCCACCACTTGATCGAATCATAAAACCAAATTAGAATGCATTCTTGAAGGGAAGTGAAACTGATGAGAAGGATGGGTAGACTGCAGTCTCTTTGTGGTGGTGGAAAATTAAGGATTTGAAACAAGGTATAAATAAAATTTATTGGAGAAGAACAAGTTCATTGTCAAGGAAGGAAAGGGGGGCTGGTTTCCAGGCGGCCAAGGAATGGAAAGGTCTTCACTGAGAAGTTGCAGAATTCCAGATGCTTGCAAGCAAATCTGACACCTACCTCATACTATAGTTTAACCATTAATCGTGAAGCATTTTGAGAGAGAGTCCGGTTTCTCTTGGAGAATACCTCACTGTTTACGGCAGTGAAATCCCATCTGATAACATGAGAGGTCCTTTTGGCAGCCCCTAGAGCACCAGTCCAACCAGTAACACACAGTTTCCTGGTTTCCTGGCTGTGTCACTAATTCCTGTTGGAAACTTATCAGCTTCTGTCTCTAGCAGCAGAATCCTGACTGATAAGAGAAGAGGCTCATCGGCTGGTAGCAGACCCCCCACCCCCACCCTCCCAGTTTATCAGTTTCTGACCAGTTCATAAATCAGTCTTTGGGATTTTTTTTTTTTTTTCCCTTGTTTTGGTTTTGGTTTGTTTTTATCAAAATGTATTTCTCTCATTGTAACGGTTAGTACTTTAATAGGAGAACTTAACCAGGGACATGAGGAAGTTAGTTAGAGACATCTTGCAGGCGCCTCCTCCCTTGTCAGTGACAAGGTAAGGTAATCCTACACACAGGCTGCTATTGTGAGCTGAGGAACTGGCCTCCTTCACTCACTGCCAGAGACCAGATGCACCTCTCTCTATCCTAATCTGTAAACGACTTAAAGGAGCCTTATCTCGGGGCTCTTCGGCTTCATTTCATGCTTGATTTACTTTAATTTGTCTGATAGGGCACAAGGATTTGGAGACGGCCCATCTTTCTGCAGAAAACGTTCAGATTTTTTTTTTTTTTCCCCTGGCATTGTTGTGCTGGGATTTGGGATTTTTTTTTTTTTTTTTGAAATTTTTTTTTTTAAATGTGGAAGAAATCTTGCTCCAGTGCAGCAAGCTGCTTGAGTGTGTTTAGATTTAAGCTATCCCAGCAGAAAATAGTTTGTGAAGTGGTGTGATTGTGTGATGGGCCCCATTTACATTGAAATCACATTGTGCGATATATCAGGATTCCTGAAGGGAGCGGTGCAGTAGAGCACTGGGCCCACAAGATACTTTGAAAGGCCTATATACAGCAGCAACAATTGATAGAGATTTTACAGGAGACTTTATAAATATGTAAATAGGCGTTATCTGATTGGGTTCTGTGGCTACACATCTGTACCGCAAAGGAAGGAAGCAGAGCTGTGAGAACTACCAGGAAAACGGTAGTTTGCATTCTAAGTGAGTCTGAGAAATAGAAATGTTTCCTGGGTTGACAGCAGGTCAGGGTGGAGCCACTTTGCATACCTCGGAGGGGAAGCTTCTGTGCCAGGGAAGGGATCCCTTCTCTCTCCCAGAAAGGGAGACTTTCCCCTCACTGAGTTTTCATTTGTTTTATAACAGTGCTCAGATCGGTGGCTGTTGACCTTTCACCCTTCTTGTTATCTCTTTAAATTGTTCACGCGATACGGTGCCAGGGGGAATTGCTCTTACGTTTTTTGCATTTTAAAAAATGTACTTGCAGTGACCCAAGGGAAAGAAAATAAAGTCTTTGGGACATTGATCCCTTGATTAGTTATTTCCTAAATGAAAATGGAAATACTATTAAAGCAGTAATAATGTTCCATCTTAATAGTTGAGGAGTCAATAAATGGCTCCCATGTGCTTCATTAAGGAACTTAATGAAGCCATTTTTGATGGCTGAACTTTACATTATCCTTTTTTCTCTTCTTCTCTTTTTATTTATTTTTTTTTAAACTGGGAGTCATTTAAGGAACGGAAGTCGTAGGTATAAAGTGTCTTACAGACTTTATATTAATATGGTTGCTGCTGCTAAAATAAAATTAATGGTGATTTGGGGGGGCAAATTCTTATGCGAAAGATAGAACACGAGGATTTACTTTTCATGGAGGACATGTTTGTTTGTTTTTTTTAAGTAGACATGGTTAATCAGTAACACGTTCATACAGTTAGCAGATACGTTCCGGGGCTAGTCTGTGTTCTTGTATTCTGTAGTCATCCGACACAGTGTATATGTATATTAGTGGTCTGACATGCCTCTATCGTGTCCCCAAGCAGTAGCTGAGATTAACCAGTCCTAGTTCAACTTCTGCAGCTTTCTCCACCACTTAATACTGTGCTGTTGTTACCCTTTATGTAATCTTATCCCTCTCTTTCCTTTGCCAGATAGGGAGCTATGACTACAGCTTTCCGTGTCTAAACAGGTGGCCTTGGAGACGGTTGAGGAGACAAGTCACCTCACTTCTGTATGTGAGGTCTAGGTATAAAATAGCTTTGAACAATTTACTTTTAAAAATCCAACAAAAACAAAGACATCTTTATCGTTGGGGAGCACTACTTGTTGGTCTGGGTTAGTGAGGCCATTTAGGCATATCAGGGCAGAGGGCTGTACTTTTTTTTCTTTTTTTTTTTTTTTTTTTAGTTTCCAAGGTATTGCTTCACTTTGGAATCTTATCTTGTACATGATTCACTATATTAAAATGATGGCAAACACTATTTAGTCAGGAAATAAAGTGATTGATTACATTTAAAAATATACCGAATATACTTTATCTCTCTGCTCCTGATCTCCCTCCATCTCCACTCCTCAGTGAAGTCTCTCTAGGTGCAGGGACATGCTTTAAGGTGCTTGGAATTACTCTTTGGATTTTTTGTGGAAGGCTTCAAAACAACTCTGACAAGAATGTATTGATTATGTGAGTTAACAATCATTTAAAGCACCCCTTCCAGGGGCGCCTGGGTGGCTCAGTTGGTTAAGCGTCTGCCTTCGGCTCAGGTCATGATCCCAGGGTCCTGGGATCTAGCCCTGCTCCCTGCTTCTCCCTCTGCCCTTCCTCCCTGCTGGTGCTCTCTTTCTCACTCAAATAAATAAGTAAAGCACCCCTTACAGTAGTAGTATGATAGTCAAGTTGCCAGTTAGGAAGAACTGGATTACGGGTTCAGGCACCAGAGTGGGGGGGGTTGTGGGGGCTGGGTTTACCCCCTGAAGCCTCACAAATACCCATCCCTTCATGCTCCACAAGCAGGTCTCTGAGGATGGAATATTTAAAAGGTCTCAAAATATGTTCACTGCCTGAGAAATTTTACCTTCATCTTAGGGATTCACGTACTGGCTTCAGAGGGCTTGGGTGTCTGCGGTCAGTCTGATGGTCACCCAGCATTTAAGACGGCTGGGCTGCGAATAACATGTGACCCCTTGATTCAAGCCTGCCTGCAGCACCCAGAAATGCTCAGTCACTGGGTCAGCTGCTAAATCTGCTCGCAGAGCAAGAAGGGTCTTTAGAACTGGTGGGTTATGGCCAAGTTGGCATGGAGGGAGCATCTGTTGTCCCTGCTTTCCACCTCTCCACTGACAGCCCCTTATCCTTCAGCAGCTTCCACGGCACTGGCTCCTCACTCTGCCAGGTGTGGAACTTCCTATCTTTCTTTCCCTTTTGCAATTATCAACAAATCTCTTCCCAGGAAGATTCTAGTGAGCCTGCCCACACCGAGAGGTAAATAACTGATGAAGTATAAGTTTCTTTCAGGCCTATTTGCATTTTAGCAGGTAGCAAAAGGAAATGACAATTTATTTTTTTATTTTTTTTATTTATTTGTTTGACAGAGAGAGAGAGCACAAGAAGGGGGAGCTGCAGGGAGAGGGAGAGGGGGAAGCAGACCCGCCACCGAGCAGGGAGCCTGATCTGGGACTCGATCCCAGGACCTTAGGCTCATGACCTAAGCTGAAGGCAGACACTTAATCAACTGAGCCACCCAGGGGCCCCAGAAATGACAATTTTAGAAAAAAATTGTTTCTATAGCAGGGAAGTGAGCAAGTATTTCTCAGGTGTCCACCTAGATGGTGCTGATGGCCAGAGCCAATCCAATGATGGCAATGATTGCCATGAACCTTTGCTTTATTTTGACCCTAGGGCACTCTGTTAAGTTAAGTGGGCAGACAAATTCCATTTAGATGCCTTCTGAATTCTTCATTCTGTTGATCTGATCTCAGCTTTTTTTGGAATTTTAGTGGACAGATGATTTCAGTGAGTAAGAGTTTGGTACCAAAGGTCAAATAATCCAATATAAGCTAGTAATTTCTTTTTGAGGAAGAAGTTGTTTCTTTTAAGGTCACAAAATTATATCCCAAACCGTTAGCAACTGCTGCTGCATACTGTTCATTATAGGAACCACTTGGTCAGTGCAGACCAAACCAGTGATCTAAAATAAGCAAGCCAATGGTAGTGGTACTCAAGAATGAACTTTGTGTGCAAAGACCATAAATGTATATTCTCGAAATGATCTTAAGATATTGGGAGTCCTCTATTAGACTACTATGGGCTAGTATGGGATGTTTTGAAAAATAATAGCAATTACATATCTAATATTTGAAAATCATGGGTGTTGCAATTAGATGGTCAAGGGTTAAAATTTCAGCTTTGACCTTTGTAAACTGGTTGATCTTGGGTCTCAATTTCCTCTTCTGTAAAATAAGAATAATAATAAGTACCCAACTGATTTGTTTTTGGGAACAAATGCAATACTGTTTTGTAAAACTTTAAGTACCATACCTGACACATGGAAAACATTCTATGAATAATGGATATAGTAGTAATAATGAAAAAAAATCAGTTTTTGCATTTTATATCACTAGGTATTCATTTCTACATAAAATCAATAGCCAATCATGTGTTATAAATTTCTCCTTTATTCTGGCTTTTAAGTGGTCTTTGACAAATGGTGGGACTCTAGAGGTTTTATTTACGTTGAAGGGTGGATGTGTTTCAAAAAGAATTGCAGAAAGAAAAATATGCCCTTAAATTTTTCAATGATTTAATGCACGATTAACTTTATAAATGTCAGAGGAGTATATTGTTTTTCTGTAAATTAATTGGCCAAATAGTCATATCTTTGATGTAAGGTGGAAAAGCCAAAAGAGGAAAGTATTATTTATTCTAAAATGGGAGTAGGTTGCTCTTACCATAAGAATTTTAATAGGGAAGACAGTATTTGGAAATTTTTATATCAACCCACATATCATATGCCAAAAGTACACATATATATGTGTGTGTGTGTGTTTATACATGTTATAAGAATTTTCTTTTTACTTTTTAAATATGAAAATCGCTTCCTGTTAAATCATGGCTTGTGAATCTCTACAAGATTACTATTATCCTAGTTTGTTTAAAGCGTTAGCTTTATATGATCAATGATTTTATTTTAAAGTCTGTTTTCACCATGTGTGAGTTTCAGCAAGCTAGTTAGCTTTTGTGTTTTCTGCTGTGGAATGGGGGCTAACATGCAAAATTGCTGGTAAATAAGAAAGAGGCCCTTCTGGCAATAGACAGAAGCGTCTGAGTCAGATTTGCTAAATTACATTTTTCTTCAGATTGGACATAATTTTCTATCTTAGATATTTCTCAAGGCCCTTTATGAATTCCAGCTTCTGTCTTTTCTTATATTTATGGTTTCACTAAAATCCTCAGGTAGCGAAATACCTGCACTCATGAATCATTTGCAGATAATAGTGGTTCAGACACTCTCTGTCCAAATTGATAATGGGTATCTGATCCAAAGCGATGCCTATTTTTTAAGGTCTATATAAGGAGTTCATGGGGGAAAAATCCCTCTCTCTCTCTGATCTCGTGTTTATTATCACGTTCAATAGTTAGTATCCTAAATGTAAGAATGTAGAATAAGGCAAACTAGATATCTAACTCTGTTGTTTGAGTCTCCAAATTACTTTATAAAACGCACATCTCTTCCAGACAGAATCCTTGTACACTTTGTTTTATTAGCACTGTTATGAATAATCGAGGTTATATGTACATTCTTCCTTGAGTCTGCATCCTTCTCCAACTATTTGAATTAGTATTTATGAAATTGTATCATTTCAAAGTTATATTTTCGCTTATGAAGGATTAACATATGCTTTACAAGAAGTATTGAATTTATTTATAATATTTAGTATAGTTTTAAATGAGCTAATATTCCATTTCAGTAAGGTGTAAATTGACCTATTTGAATTATTTTCCAAAAGTAGGATAGATTAATACCTTTCGGGGAGTAATATTGCTTTAATCCCTAGCTGTAAATCTACCGTGTGCCTAAGAGTCACCTTGGGAACTCGTGAGAAATGTAGATTTCCGGCTCATACCCACAAGGATTTGGAACAAGTAGGTCTGGAGTGAGGATTTTAGGTAGATAGATAGATAGTTGAAAGCCAGATGGTTGTGATGCAGACAGCACTTAGAGAAACACTGTAGCCTCAGAGACACCGTTGACTTTGTGACAGAGATTGTAAGCTGATGAATTACAGGTTCTGATTTACGTCTATAGCCTGCACGCATCTAGTATCCGTCCCATCTGCAGCCCCACTAAGTAGACGCCCAGAGTTTACTGTGGCTGTACGGACAGCAGGAATTCCTGACAATCTCAGGTATCCTCTGACTCCTCTGGTTGCTGTGGGAGGTCTCACTGTGCACAAGACATTGCTTTCTCCTTGCCACACCACACGTTGTCCCTTTAGCCTGAAGCACGCTCTGTGTTCCCTCTCTTCTGAGCCACAGCCCAACTCTGGCCTCCCCGGGAAAGCCTCTCCTGACCTTCTTAAAGGTCTCCGTCTTCGGGGCTCTCATCGTACGTGTGTCCTTCTCTGCAGGGCTTGTCACAATTGCAGTTTGTGTCTGTTGTGTGCATGTTTGATTATTGCTTGTCTTTCTCACTAGACCCAAAGTTCAGTAAGACACATGCTCTGACTCACTTTTTGTTTATTTCTGGTTGCATCTGCAAAGCTTAATGGGGGGCCTGCACATAGTAGGCTCCTAGCCAATATTTATATAAGTAAATACATTGAGGTTAACTCTTCATCTCGCTCTCTGTTAAAGATACATAAGTATGGTAAGGTTGTGTATTAAGTTACTGATGTGTTAGTGTGAATGAATGTTTGAAGGACCCAGGGTAATGTCAGCATCCCCAGTAACTCGGGAAATTGGGGAGGCCTACAGGGTACGTACAGAGAGGACAGTATCCCTTGAGCTGTGGAAAAGGTTTCAAAACTGTTGAACTGTTGGTGCCAAATATATTTAAATATTTATTAATTTTAAATAGGAAGATATCTTGTTAAGGTAAAAAGTTTTAATAATTCAGTTTTTTTTCTCATGCATCTCTTGCTGGTGGTATTGGAAATGCTTAATCCTGATGCCACTTAGTACCTTCTCTTCAGGAGGACAAGGGTGAGATATAAGTAGGAGGAATGAGTGTTTATTGTGTGCTGTGGACCAGGCACTGTGTTTATACTTTGCATGTAATTTCCCATTTGATCTTCACAGCTGTCTTATAAGTAGCAAGGAATAAGATCAAAAGCCACTCAAAATCATACTATATTTTTTAAGTCAATATTTTGTTTTGTTTTAGATTCCTCAGCTAAGATCCTCAGCCTCTACCCTTCTTGCATTCTTGTATTATTTAGAAAATATTTTGTAATAAATAGCAAAGCCTAATACGAATTATATAGAGAAAGGATTGGTTCACACAACTGAAAGTGCCAAAGAATCATGATGCCTTCAGAATTATGGGCTCTGGTTCTTTGCCAATCTCCTGGTTCTGCCCTATTTTGGGCTTCAGCTTCTTTCTAAGGTTAGTTTTCCTCATGATAGCACTGCATAGCCCAGAGCGAGCAAGCTCTCATGTCTAGGCATTTTTTACAAAGGTCTTGCTGTTGACTCTGATTACTCTGGCTTGAATTGCATGTCTACTTCTTGAACTGATCATTGTGGATGAGAGAATGGAATGAATAGTCTTAGTCATGTCCTATGTGTTACCCCTCTTGAGACAGAAGGGAATCAGTTTTTCTTAATCCACACAGAAATTATGGGAAAGCGGGGAAGTGACAGATTCTGGAAAGACAACCCGTGCATTTACTGATCTCTTCTTGAAAAGTGCTCAAGGAGAGGGAATGTAAGCAGTGGTGTAAGATAAATATATTTGGAGACTATTAATATTTGAAAATGATTTATTTATCTGGATATACTTTCAGATAACCTTAAACACCAGTAGTTTAAAAAAAAAACTTTATTTTTGATATTCAAGAAGCTTGGCCTGTTATCATTGAGGTTGAGCAACATTTAGAGAAAATACATTTCTGATGGCTCATCTGTCCTCGAGGTGGCCATATATTTGAATATTTATAATGATAAAAGGAATATTTTGTAACACACGGAGTGGTGCTGTTAGAGTAATTGTTTCTCTTTCCTCTCCTTTGACAATAATGTTTGCTGCTCTTGTATGTCTAATACAGTTATTATTGATAGAAATAATAGTAAGCATTTGTTGAAGTTCACTGTGTATTCAGCAGTGTCCCCAAGTGTTATCTGTAATCCTCACCACAATCCCATGAAACAAATGCAATTACCTCCATTTTCCAGGGAAAGAAACTGAGGTCCCACCATTAATAGGCAGTGATGCAGGAATGTAAACACATGCCTACTCCTTCTAGAGCTCTTGCTCCAACCTCTGGGTTACTCTCAGTCCAGGGTTATACAAATAAAGAGAATCTTCAACTCACTGAATAATGTTATTTGTTGACATTTTTCCTGTTGGTTTTTAAAACAAGTTTTGTAGGGCCACACCCCACACTTGAGGAATTTACTTCAGAACAAAGAATATGGAGTAGAATCACATCATGTTAAGCATGTTTTGATATTTGCACTAATCCAAGTAAGGCTTATAAAACTAGATCAGATCACCATTGTCAAGGAGAACAGTTTTTGAGTCTTAAGAAACAAAATGTTGTGATTGAGACCATTAGTTTCAGTGAATGAATTCTTTGGCAAGAGGGGTCCTGATTCAGTGGTGTTAAATATAATCAGGATGCACTTTGTTATTCTGAAAAGTGATTCTCCTTGACAACTTGATGATATAAACAAAAAACACAGTCCTTCTTTATAACCTCGATAGTTGTTTATCGCTCTTTTGGAATTAGCCAATATTTACTCTATTAACATAATATGGATAATAACAAAATAATTGATGAGATGGTTTTCCCTGAAAATTTTGGGACTAAGTTGATTTCGTCTCAGTTAATTCAGTCAGAGGCACTCTGAATATTGATAACATCTCTGCCGTCTCATAGACACCTCTTTTATAACCATCCAAGGATCTGGAAAAATAAATGCTGTCTTTGAAGAGGGGCAGACCACAGTTGTAACTGATATATTCATCTATTTGTCACCCTTTCCATCTGTGTTTACAAGCCATGCCTATACACCTGTGACTCATCAGCATGTTCGTACAGGAGACTCTGCTGTGATTTCCTTGTGCTTGCTGGATCTATTAACATAGATACAACTATACTTCATCTTTTTAGCTCAGATGGATAGCAGCTCCTCTTTTCATGGTACAGTTTATTTATTCAAATTAAAGTTTAATTTCACTTGTAGATTTGATAAAACGCTTACTGTCTGTTGATTTAGTCTTCTCAAATGTCCAAACATTTTTATAGTTTTACACATCTCTCATGCATGAAAAATTGAGAATGTGTGTGTTGATTTGCTGGAAATGAGTCATGCACTGAAATCATGCAGATTCCTTTGTGTTGTTACAACCACATAAGTGCTATAAGCAGAAATGAAAAATAGGTGGAGTTGGCCTGAAAGGCAGTGTTTTCAGTGGCAGCAAGCTCTTTGAAATGTAATTGTTAGGAAGGAAAAGCCTAGTTGAACATTGCATACATTTAAAAAATATGTGCTAAACTAGCAAGGTGATGGAGCATTCCCTAAACCACTTTTGATTTCTACCTTTTGGAACATGGAGAATGCCTGCTTGTTTTGCAATTAAAATAGATCACAATTTTAAGTCATAGTTTACTTTTTGATATACCTGATGAGTTATGCAGACATTTAAAAACACTAAGGAACAGTAGTGAATAGACAACAAAGTATTTTGCTATTTGTTAGTTAAGGCAACTTCGTTTTAGGATTTGGGGACCAGGATAATAAATATAGCTAACGTATATGTGCTTACTATGTACCACATACCATTCTACAAAGCAAATATAAATAGCAAATATGAATAAATCATTTAATCATCTCAACAACCTCACGAGGTAGGTGCAATTATCAGCTCCATTCTAGAGATGAAGAAATTGAGGCCCGACAAGGTTCAGTAACCTGTCCAATGTCGAATAACTAGTAGTTGGCCAATCTAAGATTCAGATCCGTTTCTAGGACCCATGTGCTTAAGCTGTTAAGCTACAATGTATAATTGGTGTGTTGAGTAGGCAAAGTATACAAGGAATTTTGTCATAAAGTTGTTGTGGAAGTAAGGTAAGGTATGTAAAATAGTTAGCTCAATACCTGGAAAATAAAGGGAAAAGTGAGAAACTCCTAGAGCATCCTCCCAAAGATTCTTATTTTAAAGAGTTTAGGTACTTTCGAATTGGCACTCTTTTGGTTCTGATCTCCACATACTTGTTTGCCTCCAGTGTGAGTTTCATAACACAGATTGGAGATACATAGTTAATAAATTAGAGAATGCATTGACATTATGCAGATATTTTTGAGTTAATGAAATTGGATTTGGAGCTTACATACATAATGAAATTAAGTTTTTCCACACAGAGCTTAGGGACACCGAATTGTGTGGTTTGAGCTCCTCATTGATTTGTTTCTCAGAGATGGTCTTAAATGTGTTGACCTTACTATTGATGGCCTAGAGTTTGGTTTCCTTTTATGTGTTCTTTAGGATTTGTTCAGGAATGTTTCAATGTTTTTATACCTTCTGATTAACCTATTATTTTGCAATGACTATTAGGTATGTATACCTGTAAAACACATTTGTTATTAGAATTTCTGCAGGAAAAATAAATTTGTGCTAGCCTAAAATTTTCTAGTTTCTAACTCACCTTTTCTAATTAAAACAACTGTTTTTTATAACATAAGTTCTTTGATAAGGTATGTTTTTAGGAACACAATCTGTTATTGTAGAAGAGACTATTCCAAAGGGAAATAAAATAAAGAAAAAAATTATTAAATTGCTGAAGAAGGATATGAGAGATAGATAAATATGTATTAAATTCATACAGGGTAACAAGACATAATTCAAGAGAAACATTTCAAAGCAAAATAAAGACCGGTTACTCTTTTAATACCAAGAATAAGTAAGAAGGATAGAAAAATTTGTCTAAACAGAGAAGGCATTTCAATTGATAAGAGAATGTAATGTATAAAGGGATCTTGAGAGCATTTAATATCGTAGTTGGATATCAGCTTTTCTAGTACTATGCGCGTGCTCTAACACGTAGGTCAATTACTTATTAATATCAATGAGATATGAAGGTGCAGCGTGGGAAAAATAGAACAAAATTACCATTTTGTTGCAGAATCCAGTGACAAGCTTTGTAACGTTATTTAAGAGAGAAATATATAACTTAATGCAACCTTCATTAAGTCACACATTGTGAGGATACACACACGCACACAGGTATATGTGTGTCTATGTGACATAGTCTCTTTCCTCTAGCAGCATTAATGTAGTTAGGAAGATAGACATATGCATGGCAGCAGATGGTTTATTGTGACTAGTATTCTGTAAAGGAATAAAGTATGGATAGAGATTATTTATGGGTAGGAGGGATATGGGAAAGCTATTTTGGAATAGGTGGCTTTTGAGGTGGACTTATAAGTATGGATAATTGATAGGAAGATATATTATTATATGCAGAGAGTGTCTAAGTTTATATACCAACTTGGGAAAAGATAAATGGACAATTTGAGAGTGTGGGAGATATATGGGGGCGACTAGAGCTGTAAATTGTTGAGATAAGCTAATAATAGAGTTATGCAAGACGTTGCTGAAGACTTTGAATGCCAACCTGACTAGTTGGGGAAATTACTGTGTTAAAATGATCACAAACTATTTACATATGTGTTAAAAATTCGATGTTGCTAACAGGATTGGGATTCAAGATGGAAGACTGAGCATATGTGCCCACAACCCCTGCTGTCTCAAATCCCATAAGAGGTCAGAAGGAGATGTATGTACACACACACACACACACACACACACACACACACACGTCCGGAAGACAGGAAAGAGGGCCCATCAGTAACCCCAGAAACTGTGAGCAATTTCTAGAAAATAGAAAGTAAATAGAACTGGACTCATAAAAACAAAAAACAACAATAAAAAAATACAGCTCCAGATACTTTCAAGAAAAGACTACTGTGAAAGATTAGAGCATTTCAGTGAAACTCCTAACTCAGAAAAAAATATTAAAGGAGGGAGAGGGGTGTAATGAGTGAATCACACAGGATGTAATTAATGACTAAGAAATTACATAGATATAAAATAAACTGCATTTAAGTCATTGAATTGATAGAAAATTGTAGAATACTATATGGAAATAAAAAATGTAAGGATGACCATTAGAAGAATAGTTATAAAATGTGTAACTTTCAAATAACAAGAAGAGGAACTTGCCTTCTACAGATACAAATACTTAGTATATAAGCATAATAATTAGATCACTGTGTTACATGATATTAATGTAATAAAAGACAAATGAAAGAGCAGTGCAAACCCATCCAGAAATTGATTCATGCATATATGAGTATTTGGTGTGTGATAAATGCATATGAAAACAGTGGACTAGAATGAGCTATTTAATAAATGTCATTTGGTCAATTGGCTTGCCATTTAGAAATAAATAAAATAATATGAGAGCTCAAATTGTTAGCAGTGCTGGCCTTTGGTGAGAGAATTGGAGTAAGGGAATCTTAAAAGGAACTTATACTTTTCAAAAGTATATATTTTTGAATGATTTTTATATGATTCTTTTCAGGCATTGCTTACATAAAAATTTAAGAGGAAAAATAAGAAACTGTTTGTGCGAGCAATGCCTTTTGACTCGTCACACATAACTAAACTAAATGTTTGCTATTTTGTACTAGGACATAATACGTCCTAGTTTGAAAATCAGAATAAAAATATGGCTTTGTAAATCAGCAGAGTTCAAGTCTATATATTCTTATGTTGAGAAAGTATATTGAAAGAATTGAAAGTATATTTATGTGTAGAGTTCAAATATTGTTATTTCATGTTGAAGTCATAATTTTCATCTTCTCTTATTGGTTCTGCACATTTGGAAGTCGAAACTTTTTGCATAAAGTGGGACTCAGTCCCACTGCAAAGCACGTCCCCTTCATCCTCAACTTGTACTGTCTTCCCATGCAGCTCAGAGGCCGCCACGCATTAGGTACTTAGTAAATATTACTAGTAGAAATATAGCATGATGCCCTGATCGAATCAAATAGTAGGTCTAGGTCTTACTTTGGCCCTTCCTCTGACTTTGAGCAAATTACTTAACCTCAGTTATTTTTTTTTTTTTAGTGTGTAAAATGGGATTAAAATTACCCATCTCATAAGACTTTTTTTGAGATGATGAAAGAAAAATAGTACAGTACTTTGTACATATGAAATATCAATAAATGTTTGGTACTATTCCTGGAAAAGGATTATCCAGTAAATGTCTCAAGTACGGCAAGGAAGCTTATGACTCTTCTATGTCCAAACTGTGTGAGACTTTACCGTTACACCTAGACCTTACCCCAGAGAAGTTGAGTTGCCATTACTTGGCCTCTATTGGGAGATGGAGAGAGGTAGATCCAGTGTGCAGAATGACAGGCTATTTCCAAACCAGTTGCTCGTGTTCCACATTGTCCTGGCATTCTCGCAGCCACACTGCTTATCTTGTTCTTGTGTCCCCTTGTCACCATGGCTAGGATTGACAGCATGCAGTGGCCTCACCGGGCATGATACTAAGGTTATGCCTTTTCAGAGATCAAGAATTACAGCATCCAGAGCTTTGAAGTAAATCCTCTGAAAGAGTAATTTCTTCTCTGCTCTGTTGCATCAGACAATTACTGCACGTCCCTATTTCCCCACTGGTGATGACTGTTACTTTGCTGGCAATATTCTCCGCAGACACTGACTTTAGAGGAGCCGTGACGCTAAACTAACACAGGAAGTTAGTTGATTTATTGTATAGAGGAGATAATTAACTAATTGACTGTTGGACTAGTTAGCAGTTATTTTTGTGTGTGTGTAGCCCTGACATCAGCCCAGAGTATTGGTGTTCAAGCCCCCTGTGGGCAAAAGCAACCAGAGCAATATAGGGGCAACACAATGGCAGGCAAGCCCATGGACCATGAGCAACAGCGCATGTTCTAGATCTCAGTATTTCAGATTGTTCCCTGAGCAAGACTCTTAACTCTGTTTTTTTCATTGCATCAATTTAGAGCTCTACCTACCTAGCGTACCTGTGAGTGTCAACTAAAATACTGATGTAGAAATACTCTTAGCTTCTAAATACCTGTATGTTAAGTATTAACTCCATTGAGATCCCAGATGTATAAGAAAGTGCTTAGAGTGTAACATTCAGGGACATTAGGGAGATGTAACTATGCAAATGCTGGAAAGTTCCCTAAAATGAATCAGACACAGAACAAAATGTGACCTTTTCCTGATCGATTAAGGCCGTTATAATTGTACGTGCACACGACATTCAGTTCTGTAAGAGCAGAAAGATTTTGAACCCTAACCCTAACCCTAACCCCAGTGCCCAAAGTTTTTGCTCAGAATTATTTGCAGTTAATGAATAAATCAGGAAAAGATGTCTAAACTATACTTATCATTCCCTCCTATTTTACCTTATCTAATTTGTCGTGGCTTTGGTAATCATAAACACATTCTTGTGCATGACACACACACACATACACACACACACACACACACACACACACACACTTTGACTATTCAATTTTAGCATCGAGCAATGTTCAGACCAAGAATTTGAGCAAGGTAGACCCTTTCTCGACGTTGTGGGTAAAGTCAGGGAAAGAGTCTGTAAAGCCTTTGGTGCGGAGCAGGATTTTCTCTCCACATCAGTTTTAGATGCTGTCTGTGATCAAAGAGACATATGCTGTTCGTATGCTTCCTCTGTACTTCAGAACCGGCTGTGACCTGGAGGGCGTACGAGGGCCCTTATGTGGTTGCCTAGAAACTTTGGCCACACAAGTGTCAACTTCCTTTCATGGCTCTAAGGGAGAAGGAGCCTCGCAGAGAGCTCTAGACTTTGTAGAGGGGGAAGAAAAAGTCCTTGTGTGTTTTAAAACAAGTGTCTCACCAGGAGATAATGGTCGAGCTGTGGGTTATAAATGATGCATTTTGTTCTTTTCGTCTTGCTGATGGCACAAGGGAAAAAAAAAAGTTCATCTCTCGCTTATCAAAATACTGTGACATTTCTTCTTCCACAGGAAAATTTTCAATCACAATCTTCTGCAGCAACCGACACCAAATTGAACAATTGTAAAACTCTACAGTGTCTCATTAAAACCTGGTTTTGACCTCTATTCTTTTATGTACCTTACTCAAGCTAAACCACACACACAGACCCTGACTAAAATTTGCTACTAATTCCTGACTTGAGTTTTTTAGGAGCAGATCGCATACTTAGAATGCAGATAGCCTTTGTTTCTTGTTCCGTGAATAACATTTTTTGTTGCCATCAGCACAGTTACTCCTACATGATCACTTTCATTAGCTCTAGAAGATTTGAAGAAGACACGCTTTACAAAGTTTCCTTGAAAGTCAGTGTATTTTGAAAGATATTTAGAAGTAAAGTAAAGGGAGAGGGCCTTTCTGGGTCAGTCACCTGATGCGTATGTCATGAATATTAATTTTTAGTTAAGATTGTAGGTCCGTTTAGGCTTAAATCGTTATTTCACAGGAGAGACTTTTGCTTTCCACGCCACATGTTCTACGTGGGAAAACAGGAGTGGTGACCTGGTCAATGTCAGATCAATAGGAATAAGGATTGTGTAATTCAATTTTCAAATACAGAGTAGTAGGTGGCTAGGTGACGGGATTCCCATGTCCTTACTGAGATTAAATTGATTTTGTAATTTTTATGAAAATAAGCATAGCATATAGAATTTAATATCTCTCAGTTGCTACAGATGTATTATAGAAGACATATGTCACAGCTGTTTAAAGGACAGACTGGCGTGGCAAAGTGCCCAGACAAAGGACTTTTAAGAAAGCTGCCTTAACAATAGTGTGAGCCTATAAACATAGCAGTTTACTTATTGATAAAGTAACACAATTATCAAGGCCCACATTTTGAAGGACTGTCAATTCACTAACGTAATTTTGATGTGTGGACCTATTTTTATCAGGTTGCTTAGCCTGAGAAGTACTTGAGAAATGTTTGGGAAACGAACGATTCCCCCATAGGTGTAAAGTGCACCTATGGACACGTAAACTCTGTTCTTTGCAGCTATCAAATATTTCCTGATAAATTAATTATTTACGGAAAATTGAGATTTTTTTTTCAATTTCTGGCTTTCTTAATACAGTTAACTGAATTGACATTTTGCCTTTTTGTAGGGATAAATTCTCCTTTCTCTTGAAAACCTCCTCACTTGTCTCTTGCTTTTCAAAACATCCACAATTAATGTACTAACTTAATTCATCCAGAACTTTATATCTAATGCTAATGAAACTTGATGTACATGTTAAAACCATAAAAACCAAGAAAAACTTGAGGACATAAAATGAAAATTTGGATTCGTTCATACTGTTGCCTGTTATTTTCTACTGTGAAGGAAATACAGGAAAAAAGTTTTGCACAGGTAAACATTCAAATCTAATATGAATAGAAGACACTAACTGCTCAGTGTAGTTGGTTTTCATGTTTTAAAAGAGTTTTTTTTTCCTACTAAATCCAGGAACCATGTGGCTACCCTCTTCTATTTTTTTATATTTAGATTTGAGGTTTAATGTTGAGTTTTCCTAAAAACAGTGAGAATAGTGAACAACAGTGAGTTAACTTAAAATGGAGAAAATCAGTACCAAAGAAGCAAGGAGTTTGGGTAAAACATCCAATTTGCTTATGGAAAATGAAATATGTCTTTAAAGTTTTATTTTTTTTGAAGATTTTATTTGCTTATTTGAGAGAGAGAAAGAGAACACAAATGGGGGGAAGGGCAGAGGGAGAGGGAGAAGCAGACTCCCCACTGAGCAGGGAGCCCAATGCTCCATCCCAGGACACTAAGATCATGAGCTGAGCCTGAGGCAGATGCTTAACCGACTGAGCCACCCAGGTGCCCCTAAAGTTTTAAATAATAATAGAAACAAAAGTAGTAATACATACATTCTGAATTCCATAAAATTGTGATTAAGACCAAATTGTCTGATTCCTATACAGTCCCAGTTGAGGCATGGAGAGAGGAAATGTTTGTAAATTCATAAGTGGACATCTATTTTTTTCCCTCTTGTTCTCTCCTCTTAATGTGGACTCCATGGTGTCCTTTACATGTTAAATTGTGTCCATAAAGCTGTGAGACCTTGCCATGAGTTATTTTATCTGTCTGCCTCAGTTTCTTCATCTTTAAGCAGTGATAGGGGCGCCTGGGTGGCTGAGTCAGTTAAGCGTCTGACTCTTGATTTCAGCTCAGGTCATGATCTCAGGGTTGTGAGATCAAGCCCCATGTGGGGCTCCGAGCCCAATGAGGAGCCTGATTAAGATTCTTTCTCTGCCTCTCCCCACCCCAAATCAATCAATCAATCAATCAGTCAGTCAGTGATAGCAACACGTATTTCATAGGGTTGTCATCAAAGGAGCAAATATTTGTAAATTGCAAGGAACGGTGCCCGGGGCATACAAACTGGTATGATTATTTGTTAAATGAATAAAAGTTAGCATTGCTCTCTCCGAGCATACTTCAGACTTCAGAAGGCTCACAAAAAGTGTTCGTAGGGACAAGGAATGATTCAGCTTTTGTAGTTACTCGGTATTTTTGAAGATCTATTCTCCTTGTTCAATCTGAGAACTATCAAGGGTTTTACTTAAAACCTCAAAAGTGCCTCTGTTTTCACAAGGACTACGTGGCAATCGGTTGGGGGTGTGGGGATGTCACCCTTTACTCTGAGTCAGAAATATAAATTTCAAAAACATGCAAGGAGCCGGACAGCAAAGTTTTGTTTTTGCATTCAAAGACTGGATGCTAAAAGGTCTGCATGGTGTGGAAAAATGGGCAGCTTTGAATCGGGTAGAGATTTTTTTGTTAATTTCTATGGCGGAACTTACCCTTTAGCGCTGAATCTCAATGGCTGAGTCTTATTAAAGGGGGGGCCAACTAAGCCAGCTGCTTCCTTTAATGCCCCCCTATTACTTTTGAGGTGTTACAAGCTTGCAAGATGGGGCTTTTACAGATCTAGAGCTGGTTCTTGGATTTATGTTGAACTTTAAGATCTGGCCAAAGTGTTCCAGCACCACCATCCCTGGGGAGCTAGTGTTAGAAAGGCAGTCTCAGAACCCCTACACCGCTGGAAACAGAATCCACATTTTAAAAAGATACAGCCTGAATTTAATCATGAACAATGTGTAGCAGACCATATACAAATTAGCATTATGTCTTTGTAGAATTTTAGAGCTTTAGAGGATCTTAAAAATCAGCTAATTTAACTGCTTTATTTTCTAATTTCATGGCTTTAGGAGATAGATAGTAGTTCAGCACTTGCTATGTGCTAGGTTTTTAAACTCTGTGCTGTGTCTACAGAGATAGGGGGCATATGTTCCTTGCTCTGGAGGTCTCTTCAGAGGGGAAGTGGAATGTAAGCTTGTAGGTCAAACACAATGTAGAGGCGCCTGGGTGGCTCGGTTGGTTAGGCAACTGCCTTCGGCTCAGGTCATGATCCTGGAGTCCCGGGATGGAGTCCCGCATCGGGCTCCCTGCTTAGCAGGGAGTCTGCTTCTCCCTCTGACCCTCCCCCCTCTCATGCGCTCTCTCTCTCTCATTCTCTCTCTCTCTCAAATAAATAAATAAAATCTTTAAAAAAAAAAAAACACAATGTGGAGGCTGCTCTTCTAGAAGTAAATGCAGAGAGCTGTGGAGGAAACCCTCGAGCCTAGACGGGAGAATCAAGGAAGGCTTCCCAGGCACAGTTACATTACGTGTGAGTCTTGAAGGATGAGTGAGTGTTTCTTTAGATCTGGATTATACATTTCTAACAGATTGATAGGGCTATGAAGGAAACTTACAGTTAGAACCTTGCAAAATAAGTACCACGGACTGGGTGGCTTGAACAAAAAAATATTTTCTCGAAATTCTGGAAGCTAGAAGTCCGAAGTCAAGGTGTGTTGGCAGGGTTGATTTCTTTTGAGTCCTCTCTCCTTGGCTTGTAAATGTGTGTCATCTCATGGTTTTTTTCCTCTGCATGTGTCTGTCATAAACTCTTCTTCCTATATAAAGTCAGATTAAGGGGTGCCTGGGGGGTTCAGTCGGTTAAGCATCTGCCTTTGGCTCAGGTCATGATCTCAGGGTCCTGGGATCGAGTCCCACGTCAGGCTCCCTGCTCAACCGTGAGTCTGCTTCTCCCTCTCCCTCTGTGATCTCTCTCACTCTCTCTCAAATAAATAAAAATCTTAAAATAAATAAATAAAATCAGATTAGGGTCCATCCATATGACCTGGTTTTATCTTAATTACCTTAAAGGTCCTGTCTCTCAATACAGTTACATTCTGAGGTAATTGGGGTTAGGACTTCAACACTAGAATTTTGAGGGGACACAATTCAGCTCTTAACACCGAGGGAATTTTTTTTTAAAGATTTTATTTATTTATTTGACAGAGAGAGACACAGCGAGAGAAGGGAGCACAAGCAGGGGGAGCGTCAGGAGAGGGAGAAGCAGGCTTCCCGCAGAGCAGGGAGCCCGATGCGGGGCCTGATCCCAGAACCCTGGGATCATGACCTGAGCCGAAGGCAGATGCTTAACGACTGAGCTACCCAGGCACCCCAACACCGAGGGAATTTTGAACATAAATTTGCCATCAAATTTTACTATAAATTACTTTATTTATATGATTATTATAATTGCTATATATTCCCCGTATGAAATCTCATTCCTGGGTTTCAAAGGTAACAACCAGTCTGCCAAGTAACACTGCACGTTTTGCTGCGACATGAATACCCCTGTACCCTTACAAACTCACCGCATCAGCTGCTGTGTTCTCTTTCAGGATACAAGAGCCAACATTTTTTTTTTTTTTTAATTCCTTAAAGTCACCACTCAGTCAGGGCCAAGTGAGCATATCCACTCGGAAAGAAAGAGTTCCATCAAATAAAATGAAAATAGAGCAGGAGGAAGAATTCGGTTTATGGAGAAAACCTGTCATCTTGATTTTTAGTTCACATACCTATGAATTTATCTGGATAAAAAATTTGAAGAAGATAAGATTCATGGCTAGAAGTATGTCTATCAGATTCTTAAATATGATTAAAAGTCAGGCTGTCATGTTAACAAATGTCTCCTAAATCACAGGATGATCGCAGTCTTTGGCACTTGCTATAAAGAAGGTATGCCAATACTTCTTAGCCCCCAGCGAGAGACTTTCTATAATTTTGTAAAAGTTATTATTATCCTATGAAAACCAGCAATACCAGACTCTCATAATCTTTACCAAAATCTCATTATCCTTGGTGGATTAGTCTCATGACAGTCTGATGTCTTGCCACAGACTTTTGCTCTGGATCTTTTGCCATAATGTATGTAGTAGTTTGGTCACCATTGTATTTGCTTGGGATGCCATAACAAAGTAATAACAAAAATTTATTTTCTCACAGTTCTGGATGCTGGAAGTCTGAGATCAGGGTGCCGACACGGTTGGGTTCTGGTGAAGGCGTTCTTCCTGGTTTGCAGTCAGAGTGCCCTGCTCTTTCTTTCTCACCTCATAAAGACACCAATCCTATCAGATTAGGACCCTGCCCTTACAACCTCATTTAACCTTAATTACCTCCTAAAGATCCTGTCTCCAGATACAGTCACAATATGGGGTAAGGCTTCAGCATTTGAATTTCAGGGGACTACAATTCAATCCATAGCAACTAGTAAGCATTTATTGAGATACTGATGCTAACTAGGTAGTTGAGCTTTACAAGACATAAGATGCAAATCCAGGCAACAGGCAAACTTACCATGTTGGACCAATGTTCAAATCTGATGGTATCTAATACTTCATATGAAATTTTATTTAAACTCCCTCATTGTTGTTCCATATATTTAAGGAAGTTTTGATAGTTGGCTCAAATTCGTTACTTATTTATTTATTTTTAAAATAACCATCTTGAAGAATTCAGCTCTTACAGTGGTAGAGGTCTGAATTATGGAGATGTTCTGCTTCTGTGTTCCAGTGATAGGAGTAACTTGAGAGAGTAGCATTAAGGTTGGTGAGTGGTGTTGATTGAGCTGGGTCACACTTTATCATGTGCCTAATTTCCCTCCCGTATTAATTTCCTAGGCTGTCGTAACGAAGTACCACAAACTAAGTGGTTAAAACAACAGAAGTTTATTTTCTCACAGGCTAGTGGGCTGAAATCAAGGTGGCAGCAGGGCTATGCTCCCTCAGAAGTCTGTAGGGGAATTCTTCTTTGCCTCTTCCTAGCTTCTGCTGCTCAGCTGGTAATCCTTGGGGTTCCTTGGCTTACAGATGCATCAACCCAATCTTTACCTTCTTCATCACATGGTGTTCTCCCTGCCTGCCTCTGCTGCAGGACCATCATCTTCTGAGAACACCAGTCATATAGGATTAAGGGCACAGAATACTCCTCATTGTAGCTCATTGACCCTATTTCAAATTAGGTATTGGGCATTAGGATTTCAACATATCTTTTTTTGAGTGGAAGGGTACAATTCAACCCCTACCACCTCTGAAAGAGAAAATATTTTGAGAATCATTTTTGAAGATTGTTTTGACAAAAATATGCAGAATACAATAACTACCCATTTTCCAGACTCTTGCTGAAGATGTCTAAATAAAAGTGCTTAAGGTATTAGTACTTTACATAAAAATAAAATTCCAGGGCACCTGGGTGGCTCAGTCATTAAGCATCTATCTTCAGCTCAGGTCATGATCCTGGAGTCCTGGGATCGAGCCCCACATCAGGCTCCCTGCTCCGCGGGAAGCCTGTTTCTCCCTCTCCCACTCCCCCTGCTTGTGTTCCCTCTCTCGCTGTGTCTCTCTCTCTGTCAAATAAATAAAATCTTTAAAAATAAAATAAAATAAAATTCCAAAGAACTTTTCTGCTGCTCTGGTGGGTCATTCAAAAAGTCCAAATAAATTACTGTTTCTATTGATAAATCAAATTTGCATCCTGTGCAATATAATGATGAAAAAAATGTCTACAGAGAAAATACCTTGTTTTATATATTAACGTACTTTCATAAATCATAGGAATTGTTAAAAGCCAAATTTTTAACTATATATATCCTTATCACAAATTCAGGATTGAATGACTTTTAGAAAATATTTGCTTTTACATAAAGTAGTAATATGGAAGGTCAGATGTGAACATGACAAATTCGTGTGCTATTGATTTTTTAATTTAACTGCTCTAGAGTCAAAAGACATGATTCTTAATTCTTCTAAAAAAGAATCGCTCTTTACATGTTTTAAAAACCTAATGGCAATGTTAAGATTTTTCCTTCAACATGGTACTATTTTTCTTGAAAGTATTGAAAAGAACGCTTACCTGCACACCAAATTCTCTTGCTCAGCTTTCTTGTGGAATAAAAAAGATACAACAACATTGACAAATTCCTGTTGACTTACACGTAGTGACTGTGCATTTTACATTTCTATTACATAATCGTGCTCACTGAATGATGTAATTGGGGGCACAGCGCACCTAGTCTGCTGGGCATAATTCTAACTCATTATGGCAGGTTTACGGGAGCTGTGGAAAGAAAAAAAACAAAAAAAAAAAAAACAGAAAATAAGAGCGATCATCAGTAGCATTAAGTAGTTGTGGCAGTGAGAGCCATAGGATGTAGCTAAAATCCCAATATTGGAGGATTTGTATGTACATTGGGAAGGAGAGAAATGTCTGTATCACTGCATCAGTATTCAGAACCATACCTTTTTTATCATAAATTCTTGTAATGCTCCAGAAAATTGAAGAATGTGTAGAATTAACAAATCTGATTCATGTGTAGGAAGGATAAATGCACTTTGAATATATTTCTCGACATTTATATTGCACAAACATAACCAGGTAAAAGAGCCGCCTATGAAATGCAGGTAAAGCTGAAACTGCTTTGCCTAAATACCCCTGGAGTAAAGAAGACCATAAACATACTATTTGTCTTGCCTATCTTGTAACTCTCAGAAACGGCTTAATCAGACTGGCTACAAAAGGACAGTTGTAAGAGAAGATGTTTCTAGATTTTGGTGAGCGCTGTGACAGTATTAACAGGAGTCCTTCCAGGTGGTCAAGATGAACTTCAGAATTTGTAAGGCTGACCAGAGAGATAAAACACCAACTTTCCTCTTTAACTGATCATTGATGAGAAGTGTGTGACTTCTTAGGTCATCTTAAGGAAAAATTACAAGACTTCTTATGTATCCAGGAGGGTTCTATAGAAAGAAAACATATAACATGTTCCTGGAGAATTTGGAAGCTATGTTATCACAGTTACCATTACAATTTGTCTTGTAAGACCAGTGGAACAGAGAAACTTGTATATTTCTCCTGTAGACCTATCCCGAGTATTACTTCCTAAACTCCCTAAGCTCGTATTTGTTTCTCCTCTCTTCCTCTCCCATCCCTCCCTCCTTTCCTTTTTTTCTTTCTTTCTCACCCACCTTTCCAACCAGAAGGTAAGCTCTATAAAGGGAGGGAAGTTTTCTCTGCCGGAATAGCATGAGCATAAATAGGACTCAATTAGCCAAAGAGAGAAGAATATTCAGGCAGAAGGGACAGTGTGTGCATTTTTCCTAGTACATATGAGAGGCTCAATGAAAATCAATGTGGCTGAAACACAGAGAACCGGAGGACAGGGAACAGTCAGCCCATTTAAGAGATGTTAACGATTTTCCCTTTGTCTTAAGAGCAATGGAAAGACATTAAGTTTTTTCAGCAAGAGGTACTAAAGAAGATGATGCTATTTACAACTTGAAAATGATTGCCTTAGCCATAGTGTGGGGCACAGATTGGAAGGAGTCAGGAGTATGCTTTTTTCTAAATGACCAAAGGAAGATGTGTCTATAGCAACAGCAAGTTTTCAGAGATTAGTAACATTGAGATCATAAGATGACATTCTCCTAATACATGGCATATCTCCTAAGACACGGCATTTGGCTCTTACAATTTTCCACACAATGTTCAAATAAGGTCTTGAGTCAAATATATGAAGGCGTATCATCGGGGAATAAATAGACTGGAAATTCCAAGTAGCTTTGCCATTGGCCTCCTTCCCATTAAATAAATAACTACTTTACATTATGATCCAGATTTCCATAGAAGCTTCATAATTCATAAAGTAGAGACAGTCTGTTTCCCAAGTAAACTTTGTGTTTCCGTGTAGCATACATACAGAACTACAGTTGTGGGGGTTTTTATTAATGCATGCTACTGAGGCCATCCTGATTAATGCACATCTCTTCTGAGCCGGTGATTCAAAAATTAGTCCTCATCCTGAATGAGTGGAGTGACAACCACTGTTAAACCCAGATATGATGGCGTATCAGCAGAGAAGACTGGCAGAAATGTTTCAAAAACTTGCCCCTGCATTACATGTAATAAACAGGAATTCAACATGTACTCCATCACGAAAACAGAGTATTTTGTTTGCTTTGGAAACAAACTGAACTTTGTATTACAGTCTACAGTTTGGATTCTTTGGATAATAATCTTTTGCTTTGATTTTTCTGGGCTTCTTTTCAGCATTTCAAAGAAATCGTGAAGTCAGTCTCAAGCCTAAAAGGACCGTGAGGTTCTCTGAAAATTACAGTGTCTATATTCACCTGATTATTTTAGCCTCCCAGCTTACTTCAGATGTTCAGCCCTGGAGGGAGAGTTTAGCTCTGTCTGCTTTCTGATTAAAGTCATTCTTAAGCATGTTACATGGGATGCTGGAAATATATGTTCATGGACTTCAGTGTTCACAAATGACCACGCTGTGACATAATTTTTAACTGTTTTACAGTTGTTTGTTTTCAAAATTAGGAATTTGATTTTACTTTTTCTATCTTCATTATTTTTGTAGTGTGTGGCTGGGTCTGTGTACAGTTTCATGAAAATTTTAATTAGAGATGAGAACTTGTCTGCACAGGTAATAGGTCTTGACAGAGACCTCTGAATTCTAGAGAGTTATGGAATATTTCAAAGTTTTAATGAGCCATAGATTTGGCTAAAACAAAGGTGCATTTGAAATCACATGATAGTTTAAACAAAAATCTTACACGGTAATAGACCTTGAATAAATTATGTATCAGTTAGCCCTAAGTTCTTAAGGAATAAAATGTAACTCAACTTCCAAAGAAACCAGGTCATATTGGAAATATTGCTATTTTAATTTTACTGTTTAATGATGAATGTGGTCTGTTTTAATATTTATGTGAACATTTTTCAGACCACCAATTCCTTTGGTCTCAAAGTATTATTATTGATAGTATATTTCTGATTATCTTAAAGGGAGAAGAGAGTTGTTTATAAGTAAGTCTTGATGTCTTTGCCAAGTTCCTTTTCTCTCTCCTGTCTCTCTTCTATTTTTCATAGTTTGTGTGGAATCTTATCCTTTTTTTTTTTTTTTTTTTAAATGCCATACTCCTCAAGTTGAAGGTCAGAGAGCCTTTTATAATGTTCAGGAAAAAAAAAAAAAACATATTTCTGTTAAGAATTACTTTTATTTGCACCAAGATAATGGGGGCTCTGTCCGTGTTACAAACAATGAAAATTCCTCTAGATGGTTCAAAAGACATATTTATGAACACAAGACACATTGTTGGCTTTAAGTGCTGTTTTCAGTTGTGAATGCTGAATAAGATAGCCAGAAGATCACATACCTTTAGCATGATTAGTGCTAGGGAGACTCATATTAAAACATGGGGGCAGTCAGGGAAGAATGGGTGTCAGAAAAGAAGAATGATAGGACCAAGGCTCTCTTTTGGAACCTGTGGGAGAGCTTTGGAATGCATCCAGTAAAATGGGCTGTCAAATCAAAAGTCTGCTCCAGTTAAAGCATCTTCCCTTGAACTGTAATGTATCAGTTGTGAATACTTCTCTTGTTACCATGTGATTCTTATATTTCATGGATTGAAATGTGGGTTACTGCCATATATTCTTGAAATCATAAGATTAGAAATGATTTTCAGAGTTCTTGCAGTTACTAGTCCTCTTGCTAGACTAGGTCTCAAAATCATGGCCCAACAATTGTTCTCTTAGAGTCATAAGACATTTAAGGCAAAAAAATCTACCAGAGTCTCATTTGTTAAGATGATAAAATATTAAATAATTGTATTTAATTACAATTTATTTAGTTATTTATGTAATCAAAGTCTTAATTATGGTTGATAGAATGATATGGAAGATAATTCATGGTGTTGTTTTTTTTTTTTCTACTTCTACCAATGCTTTCTTTGTTTAGGTCCAAACTACTAAATCAGACTACAGAGGTATTTAATCTTTGTTAGTAACTTCAACTCTTAAATGAGGAATAGATTGTTGATCTCCCGAGTAGAAAATGAAAGTCAAGATAGCTTCATTAAAATCTTATAATATATCTGGTATAGGTTCTCTGTTGACAGCAAATCTTTGCAAATGAATAAGGTATCCCATGCTAATCTAAAAACTAGGCATATGTTATATTCTTAATGGTCTTGAGAGTTATATTGAATACACATCCCTCAGTAAGGAGGGGTGTGGTGGGATACAATCTGCTGGCATTGATGTGAAATCCTAACTGTGCCCATGACAAATTATTTAGTCTCTTTAAGCCTTTGCTTCTTCATATGTAAAATGGGCATGATGATACTCACCACATAGGATTAGTTTGAGGATGAAAGGAACTATATCCCTAAGATGCCTAAAAAAAACCCTCGATAAATCATCTCTTCCTGCCTCCTTCACTTCATTGGAAGGAAGAATATTCTTATTCCAAAATGATAGATTGCATTTACTCAGGCTGGAAGATGTTATGTTTATGACACTGTTGAAATGCTATTACTAGATCTCCGGAACTATCTTCTATCCTTTAGGGTAGAGACCGTTTCACTTTTCAACAGTTTAATATATTTTATGTATAATATATGTTTTTATTATATTTGAAATTATATTTGAATTGATAGATGATGTTTGTCCTAGAGAGGCCAGGAAATACTGAAGACTGTCACTGACAAAAAAGTTCAAAACTTCGTCTGGGACTGTTCATTACTGTTACAAGCTTTTTGGATTTCCAAGGTTATCGTTATGTTTTAATCTATTTAAAAATATAGCCTCATTTTGAATTAAAGCAATGAAATGGCTCATATTTTCTTCTGCTTCTTGCACCTTTTGTGTATACATCAACTTCAGGGATATTTTCCTGTCCCAAAGAGGTAGTGTGGGTGCCTGAATAGTTCAATAGTATTATGATCTCACTGTCAATATCTGTTTGTCACAATATGTATTCTGTTCAATAGTGATAGATAAATGATACTCTATTTAGGCACTGTAAATGGCAATACACCACGGTGTACATACTTCAGTTGATTTTATGAAAAACCTTAATTTGATCCTAAAGGAGGGATGGTGACATATGAAATTGCTAACTATAAACACATTGGAGAATTATCAGTGAAATAGACTATTTTTCCACGGGACCACCAGGACCATGCACATAGGAAATTTTGTTTATAGCAAACATAGGAGTGACTTTCTAGATGTTTTCTCCTATAGACATTTTAGTACACTGGACATTTGGAACCACAGTTTCATCAGAGTGGCTACACATGGTGGAAAAGAGTAGGGCCTTGCCTGAGATGTATTTATTGTCTAGGGGACAATTTTTATGTGTAGTCATGACTATGATAGATAGTAAACGAACCCATAAAACTGACCTTCAACAATTTACATGCACCTTTGTGAGCTGGCAGAAAGAGCCTTGGATTTATTATACACCTCTTTTTATTGCAAAGTTATAATTATATTGGTATAGGAGATAGTCACAGAGCCCTAAACACAAAGTGGTCCAGCATCAGCCAGGCAAATCCAGGGGTATTTTTGTATCATTTTACAAATGTCAAATACCTTAAGTGTACCTTTCTTGGTCATCCAATTCTTTATTTTATTATTCATTCATATTTTCCCCACCTGCGCTACCAATTTGGGCTTTATATAACTTTTAAAAGCAGAATATTTTGCAGATCTTATTATTTTAATATTATCAGAAATGTTATTTATTAAGTCTAGTTTTCCTCAGTATTTCCTTTTCTTTCCTTTCCTTTTCTTTATTATTTTATTTTTAGAGGGGTGGGGAGAGGGAGAGAGAATTTTAAGCAGGCTCCGCGCCCACCGCAGACCCCAACATGGGGCTCCATCTCACAACCCTGAGACCTGAGCCAAAACCAAAAGTCAGACGCTTAACCGACTGAGCCACCCAGGTGCCACTCAATATTTTATTTTAAACTTTACTTTGGATTGATGTATCCAGATTTTTTTTCTCTGTCTTACTCTTGCTTTCTCAGATTCTGTCTCTCGGTCTCTGTGCTCCCTTATTTTGTTTCAAGAAGAAAAACTATTTTTAAATGTTAGGATATTTTTTTTATATAAAAAACTCAGAATAATTTTTAACCAGAGATTTGGGGAAGGCTCAAATATATTCAGAGGGATTTTTTTTGGGGGGGGGTAGGATATTTAGCATGTGGAGTTCATATTTACAAGTCACTCAATGCAGGTTCTGCTACTTGCTCAAGGTTTTGTGAACATGGTCAAATGACTGTCTCACAAAGCCTCAGCTTTTTCATCTGCTAAATGGAAATAATGTGCTTCATATGGTTTTTCTAACGGGTAAATGAGATAATACAAGAAAGGCAAGTAGCTTAGTAGGCACTACAACGTGTTAGTTTTGATATGTGATAAATTCATAATAGTAACATTTGTTTTACAGTCAATAACGTACGTGAAGATTACTGAAAGCTAATTAAATGAAACATACTTTCTCTTAATAAATGTATGTTAGGAGATTTAATCCTCTCCTCAAAATTTAGCTTGGAGACCCTGCCTTAAAACACTTGTTCGAGGGGCGCCTGGGTGGGTTGGTTTGTTAAGTGTCCGACTCTTGATTTCAGCTCAGGTCATGATCTCATGGTCGTGAGATGGAGCCCTGCGTCGGGCTCCACGCTGGGTTGTGGAGGCTGCTTAAGAGTCTCTTTCTCCCTCTCCCTCTATCCCTACCCCAACCAACTTAAAAAAAAAAAAAATACTCATTCCATTTAAAAGAAGCTGTAACATACATTTTAATGTTTACATGAAATAAGTGATCACTGCATGTCAAGGAATTCCTTTCAGCGTACTTCATTCTCATCCCTTTTGTAGATCTAAGAAGAAATAAGAACATATGGCTCGAACTAGGAGATTGGCAGCAAGGTCCCACATTCAGAAAATTGCAGCTGGAAGGGTTTTTTTTTTTCCCTTTGCTTCCATTTTGTCAAATTATTTAACTTGAAAGATGTTCGTGAATATGCAATTTGTTTTTTACATTATACATTGTTTTTTTCTCAGTGCCACTGCATGACTTTGAAACCGTTTTCTGTGGCTTGCTGTTTTGGTAGTCAGTATTATTGCAGACTGACCTGGAAGTTAAACTTTTCTTCTTTAGAGTTAAAACATGGACCCATGTCTTAAACTAAGGCATCTGGTGCTTATTTGTTAATCAATGGAGGGGGGTTCATAAATATCCTGTATTCTCTTCTCTAGAGCCTGTGCAAAGTTTTAATATTATTCCTGACAGCATATTCTTTTTGAAGTGTGTGCTTTATATTAGGCCTTATCATGCATTTTATACTATTTAATTATTACGAGAATCCCATATGATAGGTATTATTTCTCTCATTTTTATAAATGAAGACTTGGGGTTTCATTTTAACTAAGTATGCTGTCACACAGCTGTTAAGTACCAAAGCTGGAACTCAAGCCTGTGTCCATCTGACTTCAAAACATATTCTCTCTCAATTCCACCATGCTGTGCCTGTACTTTTAAGTGAAATATCATGAATATCCTGGATCAAAGAAGAATCTCTATATTGCAAGAAACACTTGACTTATTGAACAGAGTTTCAGATGAACATACCCATTTAAATGCATTTACATCTTGCTTAAAGGCAGTACTTTCCAAGGAAACTGAAAATAAGCAATTAGATTTAATTTACTTGTAGGTGTACACCTAAGGCCATACCTACACCAGCCAAATAAATGGAGATTTTAGTATCTTTCACCAGGGAGCAGTAATATCTGTGTTGCCATTTTACAAAATGTATAACTGTACAATATATTTCCATTTAAAACAGTATAGAAGATTAAATCCACTCTGGCAGTGTATTTCTCATATTTCACTATTTTATTGCAGTATTGTAATGACTTTATCTGCCTTGCTATAGCATCTGAGTCTCTCAAAAAGGAACAGATGAGAAAATGGACACCAAATGCCATTTAAATTACCTACATTTGGAAGAAATTGCTAATATTTTATAAATGTACAAAATTATTTTTCCAAAAACAGATATTTGAAGACTAATAATGAGCATTGTTGATAAGTCTTTCTCTATATTAGGAAACTAGTAATTAGTATTAGTATTTCAAAATTAGTACTTTGAAAGAATTGTCAGAAGTTACTTTTTTCAGGGGCGCCTGGGTGGCTCAGTCAGTTAAACATCTGCCTTCAGCTCAGGTCCTGATCTCAGGGTCCTGGGATTGAGTCCTGCGTTGGGCTCTCTGCTCAGGGGGGGAATCTGCTTCTCCCTCTCCCTCTGTGAGATCTCTAATGCTTTTGCTCTCTCTCAAAAAAAAAATAAGTAAATCTTTTAAAAAATTACTTTTTTTCAGACTCAGCAGGAATAAAACCCAACTCCAAGAGAAATACTTTATTATTTATGCAATAAACATTTCTTATATGACAAATAATTATTTTCTGACAGCTACTGTAACTAATTTTTATTTACTGATGGTGAATTACAAATATTATAGCTGAGGTTCTACAAGTAAGCAATAAATATTGAAAAGAGAAGTGTCATATTGTTTGTTTTCAGTTCTTTAATTAATGAGGTGGATATTTGAATATTCAAGATAATTTCTCTCCTTATAATTTTATAAAACTTAAGTTAGGTGATAGATTTTATATGTGCTTCAGTTGTTGGTTGTTCTATCTGTAGTGGGATGGGTTAACTCTGGTTGGCTTTGTTTTTGATAATTATAAATTAGTAGTTTAAGGGCTCACAAGGTTATAAATCCATATTTTCAACTGAAGTTTTTATTGAGATAATTATAAATTCACATGTAACTGTAAGAAATAACTCGGAGAGGTCTCTTGTACACTTTTCCTAGTTTCCTCTAATGGTAGCAGTTTGTAAAACTACAGTATAATATCACAACCAAGATATTAACATTGATTCAACCCTCCTATCTTATTCTGATTTCTCCAGTTTCACTCATACTTGTCTGTTGAGTTTGAGTGTGTGTATGTGTGTGTGTATTGAATCTGTAATTTTTTTGAGAACTAGAAGTGTTCTCAGGAAGTCAGATAGTTCATTAGACTGTTTTTAGTGTCCAGAAAGGTGTTTACTGGCTAGGGATCTCTTGAAATGCATAATTAAAGGCAATAAAAGATCTTGGTGATATTAGTAGACTATTTGTTTAGTTTGATTTGCATTTCCATGATTAGAAGTTAAATAAGAACCTCCTGGATTAAAAACCTTGAAGAATTTACCTCCATTTCCTTTCATGAGTGGGGAGACACAGTTCTCCCAGCCTGTCTCCCCATGGATTAAAGGATATACTGTTACACAGGATGGAATCATAAATTCAGCAGCCAAGAGGAACTTTATTGCATGACTCTCCCTGACTCAGTTTAGCTTATATAAACTCATCAGTCTCTTCTTTTTTTTTTTTTTATCACATCCTTATTCATATATTTGGAAGATATTAAACCTATTAACACTATGAAAGAAAGAATCTTTGTTTTCTAATTTAAGTGATGTATCCTTCATGTATTAGTTTCATATTCCTCTTATTCTCTATAGTTGAAGTCACTCTATATATTTTTACAAAGAGTATCTTCACACTCCCTCCTCCTTTCCTCTCTCACTCTTCCCCTCCCCCCCTTCTTCCTTCCTTCCTTTCATCCATCCTCTGTGTATTCACATAATATTTATGAAATCCTTGCTTTATTCAAGGCATAGTACTAGGTCTGAGGAACAAAGTTGATTAAACATATAATACCTTATTTTCTGAAGCCTATAACTGATAATAGTCAGCCAGACATTATTATGGATATTAGTCAAGCATAGACATATACACACTCACTTGCTACAAGTACTCTCATGGATGTTGGTGCAAAAAAAGATAGGGGAATGTGAAGTATTCTAACTGGAAGTGACTGGTTATCAAAAGATGTTTTGGAGGACTGCCTCTTCGTGTCCGTTTGGTACTCTACATGATGTTTCCATATGAGTTAAAAACCAGGAGCCCTTAGTTTTCTCAAATACTAAAATTCTGAAGTAAAATACCATGTTCCAGTATAAATTTTTCAGTTATAGGAATAGGAAAACCTCAGTGGTTTGAACTCTTTAGGGGATGGTCACTCCTAGCATGGGTATCAGAATATATATAAAAAATGAAGATCTGTCATTTTTATTGCATACAGTAGAATCTATGACTAACAATATTCTAAGTGAGGTCAAGTGGGGATCACCATGATTTGTAATTGGAGTCGTCTTTCACCCTGCCCTAATGATGCTGGCCCCTTCTTTTCTTGTAATTGCATTGTGTGTATGTAAATTAATTTCTCTTAAGTGCTTTAGAATTTATTCTATGAAGTAGTCTCATTTCAAATATTGTTTATATTATTCTCTTTCTTCAAGCTCCTGTTTCACATTTTAGCTTTGGTTCTGCCAGCTTGATTGTCTTTCCATATAATGAAGCTGAAACTAAAAATGTTCTACTCTAATTCTGTGTTCTGGAAAAAAGGAGTTGTAATGGCTCATATGGCTGTGATTAAGTATAAAGGTAGAAGTAAGTGTTTGCTTTATTGTAGACACAAGTTGGGTTTGGGGTACTGATTTAATGATCTTCAATTGAGCAAAATTATTTAAGGAAGGTGATCCCCAAAATGCACAATGATTACAAGTGATGCTCATTGCATGTTTGCTCAGCAAATAAATCAAAAAATGATTTGGTTAGGACTACATGCCTTATGCTTGTCCCACAGCTTGCTTATGGAATCATAATCTTTCCTAACGTACATGGGTTAATAATAAATACTGGTAAATACAGACATTGTGTAGGAACCTTGTTTTGTTCATACTTTGTTGGCTTTGAAAATTCAAGAGAATAAATTAATAACATACTTAAAAATACTATTCTTTTCCTGAAGACATGCTTTATTTAAGTTTAACATCCTTGGCTTAAGGAGCTCAAATTGCTGGACAAAATGACCAAAACTAATGATCATAGTTATAGTAATAATAATAAATCTTCATTTTCACAGGGTCTTGGCTAAGGAATAACCTTTGATTTTGATAAAGAGAGATATGTAAGTGTGAGGGATTATAGTAAAGAACATTTTTGAAGAAATATTGGAGGGAGTATCTGTTTATGTTTGGAATATTGCCATTTTTACCATCAAGAAATTAGTATTGTCCATGACTTTAACTCTCCCATTATACATTTCATCATTGTTACTCAATATAGCAGTGTTAGAGCCTTCTGTTTCTTCCTAGTATCTGTCTCTCATGTATTGGATGATTGTAGCTATTCTTTAATCCTGATCAACTTTTCTTTCCTTTATTTAAGTGACTTATTCAATTGCATCAATTTGGGTCAGAGTATTCTCTTGAGTTAAAAAGAAAAGGAGGTAATATGTACATCTACACTAAATAACAGAAAAAATAAAGAACTGTATTCTAAAAAAAAAAAGATTATGGGGGCACCTGGATGGCTCAGTTGGTGAAGTGTCTGACTTTGGCTCAGGTCATGATCTCGGAGTCCTGGGATCGAGCCCCGAATCGGGCTCCCCATCCATTGGGGAGTCTGCTCTTCCCTCTCCCTCTGCCCCTCCCCCTGCTCATGTGTGCGCTCTCTCTCTCTCTCTTTCTCTCACTCATAAATAAAATCTTAAAAAAAAGATTATGACAATTAATGAAGCTGCTCTTACTTTCATTTAAGTGGTTTACCA
The DNA here is from genome assembly GCF_964656455.1 of Halichoerus grypus. Taxonomy (NCBI): domain Eukaryota; kingdom Metazoa; phylum Chordata; class Mammalia; order Carnivora; family Phocidae; genus Halichoerus; species Halichoerus grypus. Next base: position 31,962,655 of record NC_135716.1, on the reverse strand, counting down.
TGGGCATCAATTTATTTCCCAGCTGCTCCTCTTAAATTTGTTGTAAAAAGAGAGACCATTGGGTAGAGGACTCAATATTATGTCTGGAACAAAATAAGTACTCAATAAATGTTATAGCTTGGTTATTCTATAATTGAGAATATTTGAGGAGAGAAATGAAAAAATCTAATGATGGACAGTAACATAGGACAACTATTTCCTATTGCTTTAAATATGGTTCTTTTTCACTAATGTATAAGCATGTTCCTTATTTTCTCCTTTTTGGAATTCTATGTCAAGATAATGTCAGTGGAACCGTTAATCTTGGTTATCTAGAAGTGGAATGGGTGACTCACCTTTGATGTTAACCTTCACAGCTACATACCTTTGCCTGGCTTAGCTCTGAGTTTAAAAGAAATACCAGCATGGGGTTACTATAGGCTGAAGCTCTCCATTACCTATGTAGGTGGAATCAGCTCTGGGAGCTGCTCCTGTCATCTTTTGGATTCAGTATGATATTTTTATGCCTCCATTTTTTTTTTTTTATCTGGAATTAAAGTGGTTCTGGGTAAAAGCTGGTTCTAGTTTGGGTAATTATGATTATCAAGCAGGTCTGTATATTGAATACAAGTAGTTATTACTTATGTGCTTCATTTTCCTTCTCAATTATAAAATACTAAGGTAAAATTTATAATATTTATTGAATACTTACTATGTGCTAGATATTATGTTGAGCCTTCTACATATATGATCTCATGTTCACAACAAACATAGGAGGAACAAGTAGGAAATTCAGTTGATGCCTATGGGAAGTATCAGCAAGTCAGCAGATACTCAGATAATATAAACTGGTTCTCAAGATCGTCAATAAACTTTTTTCTCATATGATCTGAATTATTGAATCCTGAAAGTATATAACCCCCACTCTTAATGATTTATGAAATCATTGTAAAATTTTGTTAAGTCTAATTTAATGATGTGTCCCATTGGTCATCTCCTTATTATCTTTATATGCGATTATTTTCTAATATGCCCATAAAAGTATCATGGCTTCCTTTTTTGATGTGATTCATCATATAAGCAAATAAAAAATTGTGGGGCACTCATGCATTTGGTGGGGGAGAAAATATTATAAATTACTCTTACAAATTGGAAGTAAAATGTTTCAGCTTATGTTCTTACATTATTTTGACTCTAGTTAAAACCTGTGCATAATTATTTCCATAGTATGATATCTGTTGTATTTTAACTCTATTCCAAATAACGAATATTTAAGATGAACAATATAAAGAAATCAGAATGGGTGTACAGAATGTTAGTTACTATCTGTGGTTTTAAGTGAACGAAGCTAGAAAGGAAATCAGTCATAACTTACTGACTGGATAGCATAGTGTCAGTTCTTTGCATTTTTTTAACCATCTTTCTTTTAAAAACAAAAAGCCTTTTTGAAGGATGTCATCAATTGACATGTTTACATATATTTGACAGATATGCATCATTCCAAACATACTTGCTACCTCCTAACATTTGTTTACAAAAGCTGATGGTATTTGTAGGCAACATTTATTCATTTACATGGAGTTTTACAGATACCTTTTTAACTATGTGAGTATCCTGATACATAGTCATCAAATAATAATAATGATTTTAAAAGTCTAGAAATTTTTTTAAAAGAAGAGCAGTTGATTTCTTGCATCATATAGGTAGCTTAGATAATTGTGATCACTTCTGGGTGCCTGACTCTGGTACCGAGTATCACACCATCAGTTCTGAATGTGCTCATCTGTTAGAGAATAAGCAACTGCACCTAGCTTGTCATAGGAACAAGCGATGAAAGGGTCCCCTTTATTACAAGCATTGTAAACTGAGAGGACATGATAGAGATACTTACAGATGAGCTCATCTCCCTGATTTTTAGTGCTTGAGGTGATGGCTTCTAGTAAGGCTATTATTGTTATCTTGATTTCAGGAGTTTGTGAAATTATGAAAAAAGAGTATAGAAAATTTTTAAGAAAAGGCTAATATTATTTAACATGAGGGCAGCTTATAAGATCTTTCCCAACAGTTTTTAGAAATACTATATTTTCATACCAAAACCAGATAAAGACCCCACTAAAAAAGAGAACTACAGGCTAATATCCCTAGTGAACATGGATACAAAAATCCTCAATGAAATATTAGCAAACTGAATCCAGCAGTACATTAAAAAAAAATCATTCAGCACAATTAAATGGGATTTATTCCGGGGTTGCAAGCGTGGTTCAATATTTGTAAATCAATCAACATGATATATCACGTCAATAAGAGAAAAGATAAAAACCATATGATCATTAGAACAGATGCAGAAAAGCATTTGACCAAGTACAACACCCATTCATAATAAAAACCCTTAACAAAGTAGGTTAAGAGGAACATACCTCAACATTTAATAAAGGCCATATATGAAAAACACACATCCTTAATGGGGAAAAACTGAGATCTTTTCCCCTAAGATCAGGAACAAGACAATGATGTCCACTCTCACCACTTTTATTCAATATAGTACTGGAAGTCCTAGTCATAGCAATCAGATAACAAAAAAATATAAAAGGCATTCAGATCAGTAAGGAAGAAGTAAAACTTTCACTATTTGCAGATGACATGATACTATATCTAGAAAAACCAAGGCTCCACTAAAATACTTCTAGAACTGATAAACGAATTCAGGAAAGTCACAGGATACAAAATCAAAGAACAGAAATCTGTTGCATTTCTATACACCAATAATGAAGCAGCAGAAAGAGAAATTAAGAAAACAATCCCATTTACAATTATACCCAAAATAATAAGATACCTAGGAATAAACCTAACCAAAGAGATGAAAGACCTGTACTCTGAAAACTATAAAATAGTGATGAAAGAAATTGAAGATGACACAAAGAAATGGAAAGACATTTCATGCTCACGCTATGCTACCCAAAGCAATCTATGCATTTAATGCAATGCTTATCAAAATACCAAAAGTATTTTTCATGGAACTAAAACAAACAATCCTGAAATTTGTATGGAACCACAAATGACCCTGAATAGCCAGAGCCATCTCGAAAAACAAAAGCAAAGCTGGATGCAGCATAATTCTGGACTTCAAGTTATATTACAAAGCTGTAGTCATCAGAATAGTATGGTATTGGCACAAAAATAAACACATACATCAATGAAACAGACTAGAAAACCCTGAAATAGACCCACAATTATATGGTCAATTAATCTTCAACAAAGCAGGAAAGAATATCCAATGGGAAAAAGACAGTCTCTTTCACAAATGGTGTTGGGGAAACTGGACAGCAACATGTAAAAGAAAGAAACTGGGCTGCTTTTTTACACCATACATAAAAACAAGTTCAAAAGAGATTAAAGACCTAAATGTGAGGCCTGAGACCATAAAAATCCTAGAAGAGAACACAGACAGTGACTCCTTTGACATCAGCCATAGCAACTTTTTTCTAGATACGTCTCCTGAGACAAGGGAAACAAAAGTAAAAATAAACTGTTGAGACTACATCAAAATAAAAAGCTTCTGCACAGCAAAGGAAACTATCAACAAAATTAAAAAGCCACCTATGGAATGGGAGAAGATATTTGCAAATGACATATCTGATAAAGGGTTAGTATTCAAATTATTTAAAGAGCTTATACAACTCAACACCCAAAAAAACAAATAATCCAATTAAAAATGGGCAGAAGACATGAACAGACATTTCTCCAAAGAGGACATACAGATGGCCAATAGACACATGAAAGGATGCTCAACATCACAGAAATGCAAATCAAAACTGCAATGAAATATCACCTCACACCTGTCAGAATGGCTAAAAATAACAACGCAAGAAAAAACAGGTGTTGGCAAGGATGTGGAAAAAGGAACCCTTGTGCACTGTTGGTGGCAATGTAAACTGGTGCAGCCACTCTGGAAAACAGTATGGTGGTTCCTCAAAAAGTTAAAAATAGAATTACCTTATGATCCAGCAATTGCACTAGTAGGTATTTACCCAAAGAATATAAGGAAATTAATTCAAAGGGATATATGCACCCCTATGTTTATAGCATCATTATTTATAATAGACAAGATATGGAAGCAGCCCAAGTGTCCATAGATTGATGAATGGATAAAGAAGATGTGAGATATATATGTATATATGTGTATATATATATATATATATATATATGAATATTATTTAGCCACAGAAAAGAATGAAATCTTGCCATTTGCAATGACATGGTTGGAGCTAGAGAGCATAATGCTAAGTGAAAAAAGTCAGAAAAAGACAAATACCATGATTTCATTGATATGTGCAATTTAAGAAACAAAACAAATGAGCAAAGGGGAAAGAAAAGGGTGAGAGAGAGAGGGAGAGAAATCAAAGAACAGACTTAACTATAATAACAAATTGATGGTTACCAGAGCGGAGGTGGGTGGGGGATGGGTGAAATAGGTGATGGGGATTAAGGAGGGCACTTACTGTGATGAGCACCGGGTGTTGTATGGAAGTTTTGAATCACTATATTGTACACCTGAAATTAAGAAAGCGCTGTATGTTAAAAAAAAAACAGTAAAAGAAAAACAAATACTAATTTTATCTAAAATTAATGTATTTACAATATTGAACAGAAACTCTTACCATCAACTATAATTTCCATGTTCTTAAAACTGTTAATTTACAATAAATTCCAGTCATTTGTTTCTTCCAGCCTGGGATTAATTTTATTGCAACACAATTCTTTCTAGTTCATTGACCCTCTGCCTTACAAACTATTTTATTTGTAAATAATGATGTGTTTAAATGCTCATGCTAACATTGTATTGTGTTCACTTATGACAGAAATTATTTCTGATCTAATAAGGGAAAGAGATGGCTTATACTGTCTTTTGTCAGCTTTCCCTCCCCTGAGATGCCATTCCTGATTTCTCTGAGTTGCCTTGGGAGTCTTTTTGTCTTGCTGGTCTAATTTTATCTCTTGCCATACCAAAAACTCTCACCGCCATTAGGATAAGTCACATAAGGAGAAGATCCACATTAGATTCATGTTTGTATCTCCAGTATCCAGCACTGTGCCTGGCATTTTGTGTTCAACAAGTAATTTTAAATGAGTCTATACTTCTTTAAATAAAGTTTTGTTGAGTGCAGTTTTATAAATACAAACGGTCCTGAAAATAGTTCCGCCTGCGAAAGTCTAATACCTGGTGAGCGGTCGTAGCTCTACTGGGTCATGCCCCAGAGAAGCCTATGCAAGAGTTCCTATGAAGAGTCCCTCCCCAGAAATGATGTTTTCAGAGGCAGTTGCTTATACGTGGAGGAAAGGATCAATCCTTAGATCTGTGCAAAAAGCTCTGAATCTATGGAAACTACACTCATGAGTAATAATACCTGTCAGCCTGCCTAGCTGCTTTCCTTCCTCCTTCTCCCTCTTTCTTCCTCCCTCCTTCTCTCCTTCCCTTTCTTCCTCCCTCAAGATTGGGCATTTTTATCTCATATTCACGTTGGACAGGAGCAGATCAAGGAAAGTAAAGGAAAAGGGAGAGGAACTGAAGAGGAATAACATATACATATCACAATATAGAGCGCATAGACCTGTTTAACTCACTGAGTGCTAAATGTGGGAGACAGAAAGATTTTACAAGCTGGAGAACATGAGGGCATCAGAGATTCTCATTTGCAATCCCTGCGTACCATTACACATCAAAGAGTTTTCTGCAGAGAAAATGCTATCAACCAAATAAAAAGGTAGGGAGTTGTTTCGGAAGGTTCACAAGGTCTTTTATACCTGTATTATTATGAAGGGAAGCTTATGTCATTTCTTATGTTAGTACTGATACGATATATTTAATCAGATTTTCAAGTTTTTATTTATTTCATACATGTTTTCTCTGAAGAATGATCATCAAGGACGGAGAAAAGGTGGGAAACTCCACTGTTTTAAAACCATGTACCTTAGATTTCTTCTCTCTGAAATTTTTGGGACAGAAATGTAAAAGTTTATTGTGAACTTTGATAATCAAACAATAATTTTGCCACTCCGCCCTGTAATGCTTTCTCAATGTTTTGTTTGTTTAATCTTTTCTACCACCTGGCCTCCTTCAAAACTCGCCCTGTGGCCCCATCCTTCAGGCACTCACATTCTGCTTTCCAAATTGACTGGCAGCTAATCTTATAAATGAACCCATTCTAATGGTTGCTGATATGATACTAGGGCTTGAGGTCAATCCTTCCACCTAGTTAAGTTGTTAAAAAAATTTTTTAAAAGAGGCAGTCTGATAAACTGAAATGAGCATGAGAACACCAGCAAAACAGGGTTGGAGTCCTACTTTCACTACTAATTTTGTGACTTAAATAAGTTATTTTAATTTTGAGTCCCATCCCAATAAATAGGATGGTAAAATTATGCCTACTCTATTTATTTCTCAGGGAACTAACTATTACAATGGTATTATAAATTGAAAAAGTACTATATATGACGTTGACTGACTTAAAGACCTCCTGAGAAAATGATTTAACCCAAAGCAGTGAAGATATGTATAGTTTCTGCAACTCTACCACGTACAAAGCTTTGTGGGATATCTAGGAAGTACCATGTAGAGAGATGATAAATACATACAGATCACTATTATAAGGAGGACAATGATGAAAAATATTAGAGTTAAAAATCAAATACTGTAGGAGTTCAAAAGGAGAGAGATCACCTCTGAACTTCTGGCAAGGAGAAGATGTATGAATCAGGGAGGTGTTCATTTAGGAGGTAACAGATAGACTTCCAAAAAATGGTAGGGTTTTTTTTTTTTTTTAAGTGTTTACTTCTTTATGAGAAAGAAAGACAAGAGTGAGGACAACCGGGAGGAGGGGCAGAGGCAGAGGGAGAAGCAGACCAGGGAGCCCAATGCGGGACTCCAACCCAGGACCCTGAGATCATGACTCAAGCCGAAGGCAGACGCTTAACCGACTGAGCCACCCAGGTGCCCCCCAAAATGGTAAGGTTTAAGCATAACACTAATGATGGGTATTTAGAGCGATATGCCACACAGCAAAGGCCTTTGAAATACAGAAAGATTGACCATGACTGTACCAAAAAACGGAGTGTCAAGGAGGATGCTTTTGGCAAAATTATTCTTGTCAGTTACGTGTAACTCAAGAATGTATACAACCGTTACACAAGCAAGAATGAAAGGCTTCAGAATTATGAGTAAATGACAGCAATTTGCTTGATCTTTAGGAATTATATTTTTGGAAGTATTTTCTGAAATTAATATTTTCAGCAATATGAGTTCAAAGTTTAGAAATAAAAACTTTGTGCTTTGTGCCAGCATCATAGCCTACATATTTATCTTTCTACAGATGAAGGCATTTTCAAACCAAATAAATATACGCATGTATTGTATTTATTGACGAGTGCCATACAGTAAGAGAATTAAGTGGCTGATATACTTTAGTACTGCACAGGACTTATTCTCCCAAATTTGGGGACCCACATCAAGATTTCATAAAACACTGGCAGTGGTCTTAGGTATGAACTCAAGTATCCTAGGATCTGTATTCATTGGCGACATGTTAAATTTTTAGTCTCTTTATTGTCTATATCCCACTCTATTTTTTGAAACTCTTTTTAAAAAGTGATACTTGTACTTGTTCTCTGGATAAAAAATTTAAAATCCGTAATGGAATATCACTTTTAGACCGGTCTTCTGCACATTTCTATTCTTGGCTGAGAGTACTTCAAAAGTCACCTTCTCACTCCAAATATAGACTTTCCTTCCAGGTAAAACTCATCCTAATCACAATCAATGCTTAAGAATGTTTATCCGTTAGAGCTTTTCAGTATGTTTTCATCTCCATCTACACCATTTCAAAATGTAAAAAAAAAAAAAAAAAGACTATAGCTGGATTAATCTGGTTATTGAGCTAAAGAAATACCTAGCAAACCAGTGGTGTTTAAACAACAGCAGTGACTTGTGAAAAGTTCCATTGCTTGCCAACTGTCTTTTTCTAAATTAATAAAACCTATGTACCCTATGAGAAAGCATGCAATTTTAACATACAGCTGTCGACATTGCCTAAAATTTAGAACTGCAGTTATCAATAAGGCCCACTGGTGTTCTATAGCAAATGTTCTTTAAAGGCTATTTCTGACTTCTTTTCAGTCAAACAGGATCTATGGTTGATTTGCGCCCAAAGTTTCTCCTTTAGAGTTTTTCCTCCTGGAGAAAACAGGCCTTCTCTGTCTCACCAGGGCCCTACGGGCCCTGCCCCTTCGATGGACCTCCTGTTCGTGGACTAACTTTTGGATGTTTCTTCTCCACCGCTGTTTTTTGTGCCTGCTAACCCAGACCTCTCCCATCCGTGATGTTTCCTCCCTAGCCAGACCTTCCAAAGCACACTCTCCCTCTGTGTCTCAAGATTTGAATCAGGAAGTGGTATTGGGTCAGCCTGTGACAAGGAGTGGTGTCTGGAAGGTCAGGGAGGGTTTTGGCAGCGAAGAAGCATACTGTGCCAGGTTTTCTTGAGCAAGAGTGGTGACTCCTTCCTCCCTCCTTCCAGCAGCTGAAAAGAGTCCAGAAACTGCCGTTCCTCCTTCCAGTGACACTTCCAAACATTTGCAAGAGCCAGTCACCCTCCAGGTGAATATTTTCACACACCTGGGATGAGCTGATTTTTTGTTTGTACAAATAGACCATAGAGCAAAGGGCAAAATTTGGCAATCTTTCCCCCCAAATCTTGAACTTGGTCTCTGCATATAAAACTTCATTTTATATGTGAGTATGCAGGTGAAGGCTTTCTAGTTTTATTTCACATCATGGTTTTGTTTTTAAAAACATCTTGAATTTTCTACTTTATTACCAATGATCTTACTACCTAGAACCACATTTTATCTCTTCTATTTCTCTCTCTTGAAGATGATAATTTGTAGGTTTCAGTAGGCCTTATGATAGAAAGAATATCCAGACCTATCATAGCCTCAGAATTAATTCTGAAAGCCAGCCAGAATAATAAGGTAAAAGATTCCCGAGCTTGTATTACATGCTGATGTATGGTAGCATATGCATGTAAATTTGCTTCTTAATGCTGTACACATTGATTTCTATGACGTTTTAGAAACTGTAGCTGAAGGGTATGTTTTTATTCTTGAAAATTGCAGTGATTTAACCTGCTCCAGGTTTTAGACAATTCCAGTGTCTTGTTTTGGAGTTTTTAGCCACTGAATGCATGAAAAGGGAACGTTTCTATTTTGCCACCACCATTACAAGCTACTTACAAACTAATTCAGGGCTCTTTGTGGTAGACTAATAGCTTCTGATTCACTGCTGTCACCCAGTACCTCTTCATGCACTTTTAAGAACATCCGCAGTGCCCCCAGCACTTACCTAATGTGAGCATTTTTCTCTCATCTTTGGCAAATCATTAATGGAACATCGAAAAGATCCCATCTGTTAGAGTTACATATGGCTAAGATCAGAATTATCAAATATCTCATTTTTTTCTTTATTCTTTTTTTCTTTTTTTCCCTTTCTTATCCACACAATAAATGTAGTTGTCAGCAGGATAAGTTCATGCGCCGGATAAGGTCACAATTTCATTTAGTGACAACTTCCAACAGTACGAACTTACAAGGTTCGATTTATTAAAGAGTCAGAAGGGATAAGATCACTCCATGGCCAGCCTGATTTATCAGGGTTTGACTGGAGTACTTGAATAGGGAATGTCGTATTTCAAGTTTATGTTCAAAACTGTAGTTCAGTGTGTGTTATGACTGTGTGACTCAAAAACTGAGAAGGAAAATTAGAAAAGGTATCCCTATAAGGCGATCTGTAGCCACTTACCAAGAACTATCATTTCCTGTGCCAAACCATGCTTTGAGATGGCTCAACATAACATAATATAAATGGCACTATTTGTCTTAAAATGCAGATGAAACATGCTGTTATTAATGCCTGAGGAAACACACATACAGTGGCGAAACTGCAGTTTGGCTGTGAAGATAATCAGCAGCGAAATGATCATCTAACCCTCTTATGTATCCGGCAGGCAGCTGTCAAATGGTTAAACCATAAAATAGCAAGAGCCCTGCCATACTTCAGCCACCTTGGCTGACTTTGAAAATGTTTTGAGATTTTTAGAATCTTTGAGCGCTTTTTGAACTCAGCATGACTTCGGGGCTGTCCGTGTTTGATACCATGATGTATAATGTTTTCCAACCATGGAGAAAATATAAATATGGGTTCTGACGCTATAGCCTTCTGTTACAATAAGGCCTGATAAACATTATGAGCTAATTCATGTGGCCTGCTTTAAAAATTGGTTATATATTTAAAACCAAGTTCAAACCAATCCAAATTTTATTTTCAGCAAATGAAATAGGATCTTCTGTCATCTCATTTATTTGCAACCATGTCCATCTACGAAATCCGAGCCTGGAGTTAAGGGATGGTCTGTAAATACCATATACATTTATGTCATCAACTTAATACTGAATTCATTTGAAGCATGATGGCTGATAACCATGCTAAAAGGCCCACATCTTGTCTGTTCTCCTTTGGTATACTACAGTTTTCATATACTTTGCTTTCTAAAGAGGCATCAAAAGGACCCTTTCTAAAAGAAACAAAACAATAGCTTGATTGTACCTTCAATAAAATAAGATTTGAGGGTATCTCTCTTGACTTTAAGTATTTCTTTCCACCAGCGAATTTCTTTTATTTGCGCAAAAAAAAAGTGGCTTGATATCTTAAAAGCTGCAGTATGTTTGGTAGTGATTTCGGACTTAGGGCTTTTTTTTTTTTTTTTTTTAAAGTGAGGCTATCATAAGTCTTTGAGTAATCACAGACTTTTAAAAGTATGCATTATCAAGAAGATAAGAGAAACAGCCCTCAGCACTAACAATATTATCTTTTACCAAAATTGATTAGTCCATCCTATGTGTCTCAAATATTTTGTGTGAACTAACCCAGCATGTTAAAAAAAAAAAAGGCTTCTTTTTGAAGAATAGCTGCAAAAATATGAAGTGGCTGAGAGGAAAAGTCTTTATTTTTCAGCCTGCTCCATATTTCACAGATGAGGTAACGTAAGTAAATGTAGTAAAATGCTGAGCAAATGAAATATATGGTTGTTGTAATACAAAGAGAAGACACATATTAAGGCAACTTTTTTTGTCCTTAAAATCAACTTTAACTGTACTAAAATTAAGTCTATGAACTTAAGAAAACATCCAATCAACTATGTTCAGTTTGTATTTCACAATTACCACGTGTCAGAAATTATATTGGTTACCAGAGGATAAAGAGAAATTAAAAACTATACCTATAGTTCAAGATGCTCATATTCCTCTTGAGGTGAAAAGGGTTATCCAAGGGAAAGCACTAGGGAGTCATTAACTGCAAAATTGTGTAGCATTGGATTATAAATGCCATGGGAGTACTAGGGAAGGAGAACTCAGTTTGTTCTGGAGTTCAGAGACATCTGGTAAAAGAGAATAGCTTTGGGTTTGGTCTTGCAACGTTAATAGAGTTTATCAAGGCAGCCAGGAGTACAGAGTGTCTGCCAGGTAAAAAGCACAATTCTCAGAAAGAAGGGGGTTAAACTGGACATAGGAGGAAGGTATAGTGAGGAAGGCTTTCTTGACTGGAGGGAAAAAATACATTCCTGAGAGCAGAACAGAAGACACTGTGGAGCAATGTTGTGGTTAAGATTCAGGCATAGACGCTCAAGTCGGGACGCTACTAAAGGAACTTGTACCAATGAGTGACTGTGGAGTTTTACTAAGTTTATCGTGACAGGGATTTGGAGCTGTAGAGTGAATTGAGGCTGGTCGGTAATCGACATCTGAGTTGATGAACCCTGGGGAATGCTGATAAGAAAGGTGAATCCAGGAGATACTTGAAAAGGAGATAAGCCAAGGTATGGGGAGTATTTTGGATGGAAGTGTTAAGAGGGGATGTGACCACAGACACTGGTGAATGGTTAGATGGGATGATGGAAGTATGTGGACATGCTCTTAGAATGCTTCAGTGTCTTTTTGGTGAAGTAGTAAGTATTTATTAGGCACTTTGCATGTGTTCTGTGAATTAATCCTCCCAGCGGTCATATGAAGAAGATATTGTAATTCCTATTTTGTAGGCAGAAACTGAAGTTCAAAGGGTTAAGGATCACATGGCTTGTTCAATTGACTCTTCTCCAGTTCAGTTTTGAACTCATTCCAGTCTGTGGTTTGGCCTCCAAACTCCTTTCACTCCAGATACCCATGATATCCATCTCATCAAAAGGGATCTTTCCGATTCTTTTCTTACTTCCATGAATTTTCAGATTACTTGATTCATCCCTCCTCCTTTACATTCTTAATCAGCCCATTGGCTGCTATATCCAGTTTCTTTTCTATTCTCTTGCACTTCTAAGTTTCTTTTTTAAAGATTTATATATTTACTTGAAAGAGAGAGAGAGAGAGAGTGGAGGAAGGGGCAAAGGGAGAGAATATCCAAGCAGATGCCCACTGAGCGTGGAGCCCAGTGGGACTCAGTCCCACTACCCATGAGATCAGGACCTGAGCCAAAACCAAGAGTCAGATGCTCAACTGACTGAGCCACCCAGGTACCCCACTTCTCCTAATTTTCTGAGCCTGTTCCTCTATCACTCTGCCTATTGAAGATCCTTAGAACCCTGTCTTAGGTCTTCTTACTTTATTCTGATATACTTGGTCCTGGATGAACAGTCTTATGGCTTTTATTACCATATGCAAGCTAGTTTTAATTAATGAGTAAAATACCAAAATTTATCACTCTAGTTAAGACCTTGCTTCTGAGTCTCAGGCTTGTACCTCCCCATCTCTTGCCTTCCTTACAGCCACTTTTTTTTTTTAAGATTTTATTTATTTATTTATGAGAGACAGAGAGAGAGAGAAGCAGAGGGAGAAGCAGGCTCCCCCAGAGCAGGAGCCTGATGCGGGGCTCGATCCCAGGACCCTGGGATCACAACCTGAGCCAAAGGCAGACGTTCAACCGACTAAGCTACACAGGCACCCGACTGAGCCACCCAGGCACCCTACTTACAGCCACTTCGACCTCAATATTTCTTAACTATAACTCCTCATCTTATCCTTAAATCTTCTTCTTCTTCTTTTTTTTTTTTTGCATGTGTTCTTTATCTCAAAAGGTACATGACCATTGGCCCATTTGCTTAAGCCAGATACCTCAACATTATTGTTGGATTTTCCCTTCCCTAACTCGTAAAATCTAAATAATCACTAGGTTCTATGATGTCTACTTCTCAAGCCTTATGGATTACATTTCCTGAAATTTGTCCAAGGTCCAGGCTTGTTTTGTTTGTGGCTTTATGCTTGGGCATAACCCACTGCCTGATATTTGGTAGATACCAAATAAATATTAGTAGAATAAAAGAATGAATAAACTAATGTATAGAGGCAAAAAAAATGAATAAACAAATCAAACAAGAATTGGAGCTTTGCTTTCTGATTTTGGAATATCTGATCTTTTCAAGTTAAACATCCATTTTTATGATAAACTGTTGGACCTGGGTCTTTGACCTACAACCCCAGTGTTCTTTTTACCTCTCATGATATATCTGGGAAAAGAAAATCATGGTGTCATGGGCACCTTACCAAGTAGCAAGTGAGTGCAAAACCCTCTTTACCAAGGACAAAGCAAAGACTCAGAAAAGATAATTTTTCTATTCAAGGCCATTTAGCTGGTTATTGGATAGAGTTGATTAACAGTTAATCTTGTTTTTAGTGCAATAATGTTTCCTCTATTTCATGACACTTATTAATCTTTGAAAAAATTTAAATATTATGTTGTTAAGCAACATCTAAGTTAAATCAAATATAACTTCCATTTATACAATGTCTTATTTCTCTATCATTAACCTGTGCAGCCTGGTAGTGTGTAAATGCTAATTATTTGCATTGTGCTTGTGGATTTCTTTAACCCTGTTGTGAATAAATGAATATGTTTATTTTAATACTTTAGCAACAGAATGGATTTCCCCAAACCTCAGAATAACTTCCTTATAAGCAAGAAAGGAGACTGGGATTTGCCTGTTTGCCTAATAAAGTTCAAAAGATTGTCTTGTTAGCTTGAAACGTTATTGGACCTTCTGTTATGGTCATGCTTAAGAGCTCATAAAAGTAGTTTTGGTTTGCTTAAAATTTTAATGCATAGTCAAAGACACCTCAAGAACTTTGGTGATATTTAGGTATCACTTTATGATCTGCCCTAAGTTTGTAGTTCTTAATCCATTAAAAGAAAGAGCTACTTGTAAATCCACAGGTATAGATAAGAAGTCACTGTTTGCCTGAGTATGAACCTTTTTCAAATGAAAAATGTCAGTGGCAGAAAGAGAGGACGAATTGCTTTTTTAAAAGGTTTTCAAAGATCCTCTGATTTCTCTGGTATCACTTAAATGTGACATGACTTTTTTTTAGTGTATAAAAACAAGCAAATTATTTGGGCATCATTTTTACATAGAAAAGAACATTCTTAACTAGTATTTAGCAGAGGGATTGAAATGTATTTTATCCTTAAATGGTAAATTGTAAAGAAATTGCTTAAAATTTAAGTATGTATGGTTGAAAAATTCAAAGAACTATCAGAAATTAAAGTTTCTTTTCAAATAGAAAAAAATATCTTAAAAGATTTAAATAAGTACGTTATCACATATGAATATATACATTGAGGGACATTTTCCACTGAATCCTTGTTGACATCATAGTAGATTGTTAGCTATTCTCTGTCTTGGAGAATTTTGTGAATAAGGCTCTGATCCCAATGCATTAATCAAAAAGATTGTATAAGGATGAAAAACATTTTCAGGGGAAAATCTCAGAAATGGGTTTGTTATTCCACCTACAGAGAACAAATTATTATTATTCCATATTCCCTGGACTTGGGATTTGATACTTAAGCATTAATATATTATTTGTTGCAAGTATTCTATTTATAAAGCTACATTTCGAAAGCTCAGACTTATAGAATCTTTTTTGGGTCCATTTTCCTAATTACTGATCATCTTTAGCTACTGATACATCAGAATGAAAAGAAAAGGAGGGGGATGTGTGTGTCTATCTTAATGAGTTTAATGAGTTCTTCCATTTTTAGTGTATTTGACAAGTGGGAGAGAAAGGGAGTACAACAAAAAGGGAGAATGGAGGTGTCATCCTTGAATTGACATTGTTTACTGTGAGCCTGGGATTGTTATTTCCATTGTATCTTCATTGTCCCAATACAGATAAATTTATATTTTCATAATTGACATAATGGAACCATGACACAATATTTTAGCTGACTGTGGTTTACATACTTTGATTTTGGTTTTCAGGATAAGCAATAATAAAAACGTGAAAAGTAATGTCTGGTATTTTAACTGGTGTTAAATGGAGGAGACACAAATGTGAAGAAATAAAGGAAAGATCTAACTGAACTCAGGTTGATGGTATTGCTTTTAAAAACATCAAAATTAAATGTACATATTTAAAGTTATAGACTTGAAAAGAAATTAAGGCCAGAGTAAGACAAAAACTTTATAATAGATTACCTACCATGACTTATGTATTACTCTTAGAAAATGTAACTACTGAATACATTCTGTGTTATTTAGAACTTTTCTCAGCTATCTGTTGTATATGGTTTCTATTTATACTTATTAATCCATTCCTTCCCATTTTCATGTCTACTCTTGAGCAGGGTGAGAAGAAATACCAATAAAAAACATAAATTATATTATTAAGATTAATATTTTGAAATATAAATCTTTTGCTATGATAATGTGGTATGGTGATACTGTCAGGACATAAATTTCATAGATTTAATTATTTAAAGAGAAAGACTCCAATTCCTGGTCGAGATTTTGTTGGTTTGTTTATCCCAAACAGTTTTTAGACTGATGGTTATTCTTTGAAGCTTTGAAACCTTCATTTTTTTTTATTAATTCATTTATTTCTTAAATAAATTTCTTAAGGGAGCATTTGATGAATTCCTACTTTATGGCAGTGTGTATACTGTCTTTACTTCCTATTTCCCTTTAATGATCCTAATGTAATAAATTGGAGGCAATGAAAGGACGAAGACCATCCAAAACTGGCTGTTTCATAAGTGTTTTTTGTCCAAACTCTTCTGGTAACATAGAATCTACCTCAAGTACCAAATATAAAAATGTAATGAATTTGATTAAACATTTTTTCATTTGGGAAAACATGCACCTCTACTTTTTATACATGTAGATACTTTATCCCTTGAAACTAGTAGTAATTTCAGAAAATTACCAAGTGCTTTCAAAAACTCACCAGATGTTGTTCACCATGAGTCTTGAGTAACTATAATAAAGTAATTGCATAAGGTACATATCTTTAATTATAATTTTTAATTACATTGGTGATCAAATATAAAATTTTAACTCTGAGCCATTGTCCTCATGTTTTTTGCCTACCTGTTTTTCCATTAGAGCAGTGTTTTTTAAGGTGTTATTATTTCGGGTTCTTCAGGACTTACTAAATAGAATTGACTTCTGTAGATGATGTGTGTGAAAAGGTGCAAGAAAGAAATTGGACTAAATTCCAAATACAATTCTAAGGACAAGTTTTATTTTCTTCTCAGGAAAACAAGATCAGTTGTTTTTCAGACAAGCATAATTAATTCTCTTAATATGAATCCCGAGAATATTGCGTGTGTAAAGCCAACACAGAAAAAGAGGTGGCTGTGGGTAAGGCACACGTGAAAGTACTCCAAACACCTCTTGTTTTCATTGTCTGCAGGGGAGCTGGAGGTATTTCAGAAAGACGGAGAACGGAAAATCCAGAGTCGGCAGCAACTTCCTGTGGGAACAACCTGGGGGCCATTTGCTGGGAAGATGGACCTGAATAATAATTCCTTGGTATGTGGATGTTCTGAGATGGTTGACTCAGTATTTTGTCATAGCTCAGAAATTATCTCTGCTTGCTTCCCAGTGAAATCACTAAAAATAACAGTTTGTTTTTTCTTTTTCATGGACCACAAAACTTGGATATTTTCCAAGTGGTTTGTCTCTGACAGTAATACACGCAGAATTTAGAAGGAAACAGGTTAATCATACTAAGTGGTTGTTTAGTAAGGTAATTTATAAGGTTGTTGCTTTATCTGCTTAGCCAGACTACTACTACTCACACTTAATAATATATACAAATGCTTTTATTTTTAAGATGACACAAATTAATTGTCATACATTACAGGTTTACATGAAGAACAAGAAATAAACAACCTTGTTATTCCTTGGTAATATTATTTGCACCTTTAAGAGCCAAGATGGATAATTAGCATCATAATTTTTGTTAACTTCCTTGGAAAATCTCTGTAAAATCTTCCTCTAGGTAAGCTTATATGGTTAATTGATGAACTCGATGTTTTAAAAAGTAGTGGAAAGATAGGATGTGTGGATACCTTTAAACTTCATTTCTTAATTGGATATTTTAGTTTTCTCTCTTGCTGCTGTAGCAAATTACCTACCATACACTCTATGCCTTTAAAACAACACAGTGTATCATCTTGCATTTCTGCAGGTCTGAAGTCTGAAGTGAATCTCACCAGGCTAAAATTCACTATCTGCAGGGCTGAGTTCCTCTGTGGAGTCTCTAGAGGTGTTTCTTCACTTTTCCATCTTCTTGGGGCTGCCCACATCTCTTGGCTCACAGCTCCCTGCCATCTTCAAAGCCAGCAATGGCTGATTGAGTCTTCGTCATAGCCACATTCTGACTCTGAGTCTTCTGTATCCCTCCCTCACATTTAAGAACACCTGTGATTATAGTGGGCCCACCTGGGTAATCTAGGCTAACGGTCCTATTTTAAGGTCAGCTGATTAGCGATTTTAATTCCATCTGCTTCCTTAATTCCCTTTTGCCGTGTAAGGTAACATTCTCAAGTTCCAGGGATTAGGACTTTAGGACCTCTCCTATTTAAGTGATAATACAAGTGATAAAACTTGAGGAGAAAAATGTTTTATATTATTTAGGAGATTCACAAATTATATATATGAAATGAAAGTCTTTCTCTCTAAATGCCACTTATATGGGAAGATCTCATGGCTGCTAAACGACTCAGTCTACACTATAGGGACATAAAAACTCCCAGAAGGGTCTTGACAAATGTACTGAACTCAGCAACATTGCATTCCTTCTTCAATTTGTTACATGAAAGAAATTCTTCCTCAAGTTTATTACATGAAAGAAACTGGTATGTGTGGATCTCTGCTTATTCAGTGCATGTGGATGAGACAGAGGTTATTGGTTCACCTAAAAGTAATGATTGGAATAAATAGGAAATATTTGTGTCACCAAACTTCTAAACAACATGGGAGATTCTAGGGTGTAATTTTTACTTCCCAAATCCACACATTTGTCCATAAGAGGATGAAGTGGGAGATTTCACATGTATTTAAGAACCAAACAAGTTGGTAGGCCAAGCTAAATATTTAATGATCAGGGCGATTGAATTCTTAGTGGTCCAGTGCACCTTATTTCAAAAAGTCTTTGAGATGTGGCCCCACAAACACTGCAGTCCTTGGTTGGTGGAGTTGTATTAAGTAGACTATTCTATTGACTCCTGTGAGAGAACAATATTTACCACACAGATTTCTCAAGCAAAGGCAACAGGAAGATTGTCTACACACCAAAGTTTGAGTTAAATGCTATTCTAAACCCATTTTATCTGGAGGTTTCTATTGGTTCTCTAGCTTTACTTAAAAAATGTTTTAGGCAATCAGATACTTATTTATCACTGCATATCAGTCACCAACATAAGCTTTAGTTATTTCTCTGATATTTCTTCAAAAGTGTACTACCACTGAAATAAAAGAAATGTTTTCCCTTTTACCTTATCAAGATAAAATCTATATGAAAATTCAATTTTTGATCTTTATATAATTATCTATCTATATATGTGTGTATATATGTAGGGTGGTACATCTACACATTTTTAGCACATGCTAAATTGTGACATGTGCAAAATAAACCTATTTGCGAAAGGTGAGTCTTTCCACGAAATAATTTCCCATTTTTTAGACAGATATTTTTAAAAAATACTCCTGTACTAATCTAAGGCTATTTTATGCCATATTTAATATTTTTTTTAAAGGATTCAGTTTATAGATATGAAGTTTTCAGAATTTTTGATATTATTGGAAGACTATGAATACTCTTCAAGGTATCAAAAACCAGTAGTGGGTAATAGATTTTTAAAAGAAAATAATACTCTAGGTTTCTTCTTTTGCCTTAGGGTTTAAATATTTGATTCATGTGATTCCTTTATACTGTAGTATTTTTCTCTTTTTAAAGGTATAATTGCTTTGCCAAAATACATTTCAAAATATTTTCCTGTTGTAATAACATTCTTTTCCAGAAATTACTTTTGACTTTATGTCATTAAATACTGTTGAACAACTGTGGAACAGGCGGCTAGCATATACTGCATACTCATTCTTTCTTATCCACTGTATAAAGAATTCAAGATGGATTCGTTCATCTAATCCTCAAAACAAACCTGAGAATTTGGGTCTATTTAAAATTGTGTTTTATAGATAAGCAAATAAAGGCTCAGCCTTTTGATTCCAGATTCTGCATTTTTAAAGATTATGCCACACTGTCTTCTCAAGAGCATCTGTAATGTGATTTGAACATGATAAAATTGTTTAGGATTTTTTCACTTAAATTCTAAATTTATAAAAACCTCTGGAGAAAATGTGCAATGATTAGAAGTGTGCTCTTTTTTTCTTACTTTAGGCAAAATATTTGTTATGGTACTTCCTGGACTGTTTGTGCAGTTATGAGTTAATTCAAAGGCTCCTGCAATTTCATTACCTCTATAATTTGGACAGGACTTTAACATGTATTTTATATCCTGAAGATATATTTTCCTTATCATAAAATATATAGCCTCCTAACCCTTCCTTACCCAACCTTGAATCAAAATTTGGAATTAGCACACTCCTAAAGTGCTTATTCGCCAACCAATGTAATGTATCTCTGCTCAGACTCATGGTGTTGGCTCAGGAGATTCAGCACACTAATTAATCCAACACAGTAATTAATTGAGTCACCATGCCAGATGTCAAATCCTTTTTATATCTTTCAAGTTCCCATCTTGAAGTGCATTAGCAATATGCCACCTTCTGCAGGAAGCCTTTGCAGACCAGGCGTTTGGATGTATATAGAACATTTTGAGAATATAGGCTATATAGAAACACCAAAACAAAGTGATTTGACAAGAAGTTATTTTGAAATTATATAACACACCAAACATAGAAATAAATAATCTTTTGCCGACACCCCATTATCTTGTTCGATACCTCCTGTTGCTGCCATTATTGAATCATTAAAACAACATGTAGTTAATACAGTCATTGGAGCAGATATGGGTCAGAGGGAGAGATAGAAGGAGAGAGGGAAAGAGATTTATTATAAGGCATTGGCTTATGTAATTATGGAAACTGGCCAGTTAAAAATCTTCCATGTGCACTACCAGGCTGGAGACCCAGGAAAGACAACAGTGCACTTCTAGTCCAAAGACTGGTAGGCAGAGACCCAGCAGAACCAATGGTGCAGATGAAGTTTGTTGCTTGGAGAGGCCAGTGTTTTTGTTCTTTTCAAGCCTTCAGCTGGTTAGATGAGACCCACCCATATTACAGAGGGAAATCTGCTTCACCCAGAGTTCACTGATTCAAATGTGAGTCTCATCCAAAATACCCTCCAAGTTGACACATAAAATTAAGGATCACAGGCTCCAAAGCTCTATGATCCATTGTAAGTTTCAGTGTTTTTCAGGTATAATTGTACACCCCTGAATGGACTGATAGCCAGTGAGTGAGCCTAGCCTTCTCTCCAACATCCCACCTCTGCACCAAGGAATAACTTTACATTGAATGCTATCATGGTGACACAAACCTCATGTTTTTAAAAGCCTTGCAATTGTATTCATGGAAAATATCAAAGGACTGCTGACAAGGAAGACAATTTAAAAATCACTTTAAATCGTGATCAATATTTGTCTTGGAGATGTTTTAGCATTTCTATACTTCTATATCATGCCTTTGAAGTTTTCCCATTTTCTCCTAAGGACAAAGGTCTTTGTTCTGTGCTAAATCTCTGCCATGTTAGCACATGACTAGTGCCCAATAAGTGGCAAGCAACAGTGACTGTTTGGAAGATTGGATGTCTGGGATTTAAGTGACATTTGCCCTCTCTTGCTTTGAATATGTCAGCTGTCCGTGGCTAACTAGTGTAATACAGCCAACTGCTGGGACTACACAACATGCATACTTAATTAAATAGAACATAAATCAAGTCCCACGTGACTTACTACATAATAGTAAACTCATCACCACCTGTTAAATTCAACAAATGAAATCTGATGGAGAAGTCTTATTTCACTGATGCTGGTCGATCAGGATAAGGCATTTGTGACACTGAATTCTCCAAATGGGAAATACACATATAA
Source organism: Halichoerus grypus (assembly GCF_964656455.1). Taxonomy (NCBI): domain Eukaryota; kingdom Metazoa; phylum Chordata; class Mammalia; order Carnivora; family Phocidae; genus Halichoerus; species Halichoerus grypus. Next base: position 31,941,186 of record NC_135716.1, on the reverse strand, counting down.
AGGGTGCTATAGACAACATTTCACTGACTTAATAATGAAATAATGCAGGCATTAACTTGCACCTTAAACTTTTTAAGATGGTTACCCTCATAAAAATGTCATTGAGGAAAGAATCAGAGGTTCCTGTTCCATATCCTAGGAAAATATCAGAATTATTAGATGTCTCCTTCTCTCCCCTTCCAGGTCTAACTCTTCCAGTACCAATCTCTGATCCCATTCGTTGCCAAAGTCTTCCAATTTCGTGGCGTACACACCCTGTTGCAAATACACCCCTACCCATGTGTCGCTAGCATTCATCTGTGTAGTCAAAGGCTGCTTAGTGGAAACATCTGTAAACATCTTTCTAGTAGAGGACTTTTTCCCCAGCCTCAGGAGCAAACGTGCCACAAGCCAGGCACATTGGAGGTGCTGGAGAACTAATATTTCCTGAACTAATCTCAACCAATGAGGGACAGAAGTTGGTGGATAAATACCCCTACTGTTCTAAGAAGTGTTCTACCCATCTCTTAAGAGTTTGCCAGTGCAACTGAGCTTCAGTTGGCTTTATAATGCCTTCTTTATGACCTGCCTTCTCTTCCCTTTACTTCTCCATTCCTCTACTGAAATTTTGTGACAACACCTCCCCAATGAACTACTTGAACTTAAATCAGTCTCATGGTAAGTTCTGGAGAAACTTACAAAACAACCTCTAAAATATAATGAAGTAAATTTGAAAGTAATCCAAATTATTGTTGAGATTCTAGAGAACATAGATTTCTTTTAAAAATTTCTATTCAGTTTTAGACCTCTGCCCCTGGCACGTAATAGATATTCAGTAAATGCTGTTTAAAATAATAATCTGATCTAATGGACTTTCCTTACCATGAGCAGTCTGATGGACCCCCACCCATATCCCCCCATGTCACCATCTCAATGATATAATTTATAATTTTGCTGAGGCATGATTTTTTTTGTCGGGTCTTACATTTCTTTTCATTGATGTTGACATTGGGAAAGATCTCTTTCTTTTTAATATTCATTCTAATCTAGGCTCAGGACTACCATACTTTCCTACTTCTCATATCTCTCTGGGTCTTGGCTCTTTTGAATTTAACTGTGCCTGTTTCCCAAAACACTCTGGCCTTTCTTCTCTTCTCCCTCTGTTCCCAGTGCCTCAGGGAGCTTATCCACTTCTAAAGCTTCAGCTACTAATTTACAAATGACTTTTAAATTAAAAAATCTCTAACCTTGGCTTTTTACCCTTTCTCTAATAGCACATTTCAACTGTTTTGTAAGCCCTTCCCACTGACTTGCTCCAACGAAATAGTCACAAGGAGAGTTTAGTACGATTGCCACAGATTGCTTCTCTGTTCTTCTCCCTGACTTGCAACTTTTAGTCACCTTTAATCCTAAGTCTCTGTCTGCATCTCTTTTCCTACCTCTACAAGAAGTTCATCCTGTAAGTTATTCTGGGTTTTGTCTCCATTTCTATCTCTCCTTCTCTCACATCTCAAATGTCCATTTATACCCATATCACACACGTGCGTGCACACTCCCCGCCCCCGTCTCCATTGCCTGTAGCTACTACCCTTGCTTTTCTCTTCATCTTCCAGGATTCTCATTTTCACTTCCAGAAACCAAGGACAATAACTCCTGCTTTCTTCATGTCTGCTCTCTTCTTTCTGTTCCTACCGCTGCTTTAGTTGAAACCTCTATCTTTTCTTCCCTGAGTATCACAATATTCTCCTCTTGTTCTTTCTGCCTTCCTTCTTGTTCCTTTTCCTTTTACCCAAATCACAATATGTCCTAAAAACAAAAGTTTTAAAATCATCCTAAAGGTCACAAGAGAACCCAGCCTCCTTGGCAAAGCCAAGGAGGGCCTTCGTGAGACTCCCCTCCTCAGCTCTGACCCCTTCTCATCTCTCAGTGTGGAATTTCAGTCAGCATCAACTACCTGTAGTGCTCTGAATATACATTCTTCTTGCATCTCTGTGCATTTGGCCATGCTGCTTCATCATCCTAGGAAGCTTTATGTTCCCCCCTACTGCCCCTCTTTATCATCACACTGACTCCAGTTCTTACTTAAAGACTCAGCTCAAGTAGATCTTTCTTAAAGTCTGGAGTAGATACAGGCTTCTTAATATTTCCATGATGCTGTGGGTCTACCAGGATAAGAACATTTATCACATAATTGTGCCTGTTTACTTGTCTGTCTCCCCTGTAGACTATGTGTCTTTTATCTTTGCATCCTTTCTATCTAGAGCAATGTCTGGCTTAGAGCACAGGCCCAATAAATAACCTTTAAAGAATTAGTAAATCAGTTCTTTCCTTTCACTTCTCTCTAGTATCAGTGAATGATGCGCATCTCTTTATTCAAGATCCTTACATATCCCCAAGTCTTCGTATCCATTTCTTTTGTTTTCTCAGGGATCTTACTTGATCTGCCCAACTTAGCAATACCATTAATATAGTTAATACCATCTTGTGTCTGTTTTTTTGTTTATATATTTATGTTTAGTCTTAATCTCAGTTGAGTGTAAGACTCAGTAAGGCAGGATAACTATATTTCTTCAGTTTTTACCCAATAAGGAGATATGTCCATGATCGTTTCTTGATAAATATTGACTAATTTCAGTGTAAGTTTTGTAAACCCTGAAGCGGTTAGGGAGGATGCGGTGTTGAACCTTTTGAGGCAATTATGATTTGTTTACAGTAGAATCAGTTTTAGATCCCTCAGTATGACATGGGTGAAGGCCAAGAAGGTGTTCTGCTCTACCATGCTTTCTGTGAAGTCTCATCCAGCATCTCTCTCTCTGTGACAAACCATCTGGGAAATTCCATCTGTCTCTGCTTGGAAACTGAGGTGGCAGTCGCCCACTGTGAGCAATTTTCTATTAACTTCTTGGATAAGATCAGTCAGATTTATACTGAATTGATGGGAACCGTAAGAGCAGGGTTGTTCCAAGAGAAGACAAATGTACTGATTCCTCTAATTGGGCTTAAGCCAGTTTCATTCACGGATGCCCTTAGGTTCTAGTAGTGCAAGGACTTATAACCTTTTTAATTGTACCCTCTCCCTCCTGGGAAGCGTTGGTGAAATTCATTATTGACGGAGGTTGTAGATTTGTCCCTCAGGGAGGCCAAGATCCTGGCTTCTCTTATACTCTATCTGCTTTGTGGAGAATTAATGGAAACTGAGTGGAAGCTGCTCAAAGAGGACATGAGACAAGACATTTAATGCAGCAGAGCCTTGGAAAATGACACTTCGGTCTGGTTTTTAGAATTAGAGTAGGTTTCTTGTTTATTTGTTATTTGTTTGTTTGTGGGAGAGGAGAGAGGTTGGTATGGAATCCTACGTTGGTAGAGGCATCCTATAGAATGTGAGTCAGAAAGGAAGAAACCAAACACCAAAGAATTATTTCACTATTCAGATCTGTAGAGGCAAACCAGACAAGTCAGTTGCATATGGATCTGAAGGAACTGATTGTATTACAACGCAGGCATAACGATGATGTTGGCAGTGGATAGAATTATATTGTAATATGGGAAAATAATGTTGGAATGAAAATATAAATTGTGCCTTTCCTGATAATTTGTACCTGCCTCCAAGACACACCTTTTGTGTGTAGCTAGTCTCTCTGTGAATCTCAGTCTCTCTTTGATTTATTGTTTCTTCTGACAGTGAAGTCTTTCCAGGTTCTCTATATTTGGACTTGCATTTGAAAGGTAGGAATACAAAGACAATTCCTTGTCATTCCTTGTTATATGTAGACAGTTTATTTTTACCTTACTCACCTATGCCTGAAATTTAAACACATTTTTGCCTTTGAATTATGATACATGGTTAAACCTACTTACCTATACTTAAGCCAAATTTAAATAAACAAAAAGTATCTTTTTCTTCATGTAAGATTATTCATTGTTCCCTTTCTCCAGAACTTAAGGAGAACTTTTATTGAACATGATCTTTTCGAGGAATTATTAAAATGATTCCATGTTATGCTGCTAATTTAGTCAGTGTCTGGAAGGAGTAGCTATTCATATCATCATAATGACATCTTGGTCTACTAAGAATATGCGTATGAATTTGAAGAAACTAATGAGTAGCACTACCTTTCTCACAGAGTATAGGCATTGAAGACAAAGTCTGGCTATTGGTTTATAGCTCCAGACACTGTTTGTGGAGTTGTTCCTGTTTGTAGGTCTTTTTCACACTTCATGGTCCCTTAGGGGATGGAGATAGAGTCTCTGCTCCCCAAAGGGAGTCTATCAAATTCTTGAGTGATGAGGGAGTGTTTTGTAAAATATAACTCTATTGTTTTCATAACACAAGTTATAGAATATAAAGCTTGGAAAACATTTTGGCTGGAGGAGAAGTCAAGATGAGAAAGCACTGTGAGGAGCAGTTTGAAAAGTCGATCAAAATTTTCTGTTCTCTGCTGATTTATCTGGCATGACTTTTAAAGTCTTTCTCTTTGATTTTTTTTGAAGAGTTGGCATTCCACAAGTCTTTTTAAAACAATTGGATTGGCATTGTGCACTTAGCCATTATTTACATGGTTATAATATTGTTCCAATGTTATGAGGATTTAACAGTGATCCCAGCTAGGCATGATAATTAATACATTCAGTAACTGAAATGATAACTGTGAAAGAATGGGCTATTATGTATTTCTTCTGTTTGGTCTTAAAAATCAATAAGACTTAGGGATAACTCTTGAAATATGTTATAAAATATTAGACTCTTTTTAAACTATGAATAGGTGTTCCCAGGACACCATTAATCAAATATAATTTAACAGTACCTCTCAGTTGGCATTGACAATCTTTAGTATCATATGAGGTTTTCTGGGTTTAGGAAAGTCTGTGAGTATGACCTTGTCTAAGCCACTCTTACAAGGCTCTCTGTTGATATTGTATGATGGTCCACAGGCAAGATTTTTTGCATGTATTTCTAATAAGAGACAAATAAAGTAATATTTCTTCAGTGCTCTTGGAAACTTCTGAAATTATTTGAGAAACTCTCTTTTGGAATTAACATGTCTATTCTTTGTTAAGTATAGAATTTAAAATAATTATTTTTCACTTGATCTTACATCATTTTCTCATGAAATCCTTTGGCATAGTTTGATAAAACCTTGGCTTCCTGAGTCTAATAATTTGTATGTTTTTTATGCCATTTTATATGTGTTATATCTCTTTCTGTTATAAAGGTCAGGTGCTCAGAGTCAAGCACAGAGTTATGTGTAAGCTTTGTGGTTTTTCTCATACTCTCTATTCTTAGTTTCTGAAAGTCAGAAATGTGAGCACAGCTTATCTAGATGTCTCTGGTATAATGTCTCTCCCAAGGCTGCAATCACTATGACAGTCAGGGCTGTGGTATCATCTAACTCTCAACTATAGGAAGATCGCTTGCAAGCTCACTAGCATGGCTATTGACTCAGTCCTTTGCCTTGTGGGCCTCTCCATAGAGCAATTCACATCATGACAGCTGGCTTCTCTTTGAGCAAGTGAATGAGAGAGCAAGAAAAGGAGCCTAAGATAGAAGCCACAATCTTTTTGTAGCCTAATCTTGGAAGTAGGATTCCATTACTTTAGTGGAATTCTGTTTACTAGAATTCAGTCACTAGTCTGGCCCACGGTGAAGGGAAGAGAACTGCACAAGGGGTTGAAACTAAAGGCTGGCTCATTGGAGCCATCTCAGAGTCTGTTTACCTCTAAAGGTAACTTGCATAAATAGTTACCCAACCTCTGGAAAAAGAAAGACTTTCAAATAATAAGAGCAATGGGAGAAATCACAAAGTCAAGTTAATATGAATAGAAAAAATTAAATCATACATTATAAAGCATCATCACCAAAATCAAAGATTAACTGATGAGTAAAAGACAGTTGTGAAAATGAGATCTATTTTATTCTTACTTTTGAAGCTAAATAAGGTTTTCCACATGGAAGGTGGTTAGTATCTTCTTGATTAATTTATTTAGAAATTGTGAGGCTAGAGAAAGATGAATTAAAATATATGAAATGTGAGTTACACAAAATCTGGTGGGAATTAGGAACCAGAAGCAGGTTGATTGCTGAGTGTTCCTTTTCTCTTTTAGTAATTTTGAGAAACATACACTAACACATTGTAAAGATCAGAAATGGGGGAGAAAGTATGGAAAAGAGCCCATGATGTGGTCAGAGTAGCCTGATTCTACTCCCAACTGTTATTACCCAAAGTGGATGTGCTATCTTGGGTAATCACAAATGCTCTCAGTTTCCTCATTTATAAAATGGATGTTATTATACCAGCTCAACATCACAGAGTTGTTGTAAAATTATATAAAATTATATGCATTTAGTCACTTTGAAAAAATATACAGATTGTTACATAGACCTAGATTACTTTTTATTATGCCCATGAATAGAAAATAGATTACCCATTCCTTTAAACACCCGCCCCCACCAAGCAGTGCATCTAGCCTTTTCTCTTCTGTCCCCTCTCTGAACATATTTGAAAAGCACTTTGGCTGTCATTGTACATATACATCTCCATTCACGTGTGCACACATGTATTTATACACACACAGACACACATACTTCTGATTAGCTAGCATGAGCCTTCTGAAAACTCATAGTCTAAGTACAACCACCAGAGAAGCAGAACAAAAACCTATATATTTTGAGGAAGAGATAGAAAGGTTAAGTGGTCAAACTGCTTTTTGAATTATCCTGGTTTCTTTGTGTTTTCTTTTGGTAAGGAGTTATTGTTCAGAAGGCATCTCTCAGGTGTATGATTGGGGATTTCAGACAATTGGAAAAGTAATTTACCCTGTCTGATTCACCCTGTCTGATTGAGATAGGTTTGTATTTTAAAAATGTTAACTCAATTCTTCCATTATTTATGGCATTTTAGAGTTCAGTATAGAATGGAGTGAATAAGGCGTTCCGAACACCGGCAGTGACACGCCATGAAATATGAAGAAATGGGGACAGAGTTCGGAAGAGCAAAGGCATTTCACATGCCTTGAGTTTTAGATTTTATTACGAAGTCAAACAAACACCATTTGTTTCTCATTACCCTATGTGTGAGCATTCTCCCGTGGACTGGAGCCGCTGGAGTCCCTTGGGTTCGGATACTAATCTTGGATATGGCGTTACCACCTTACATCTTAGGGTCACGGCTACTCACGCCTGTGTAGCGTATGAGTCTACGCGAGGTGCCCGGCGAGGTCTGCATGCGCATCTGAGATAAGGGTCACGTCCCAAGTACAGGTTGAATGAAGTAGCTACAGAAAAAAAAAAAAAAGATAATATTCTCCTTCATTAAGGAAGTTCGGTGGTAGTGAAAAAGTTCGATTCCTTTATCTGAATATTGTCAGCAAGGAACACAGGCAGTTTTATAATCGTTGCCTTCCTTCAAAACTTTCTGAGCATGACAGCTCTTCAAAGGAAGCAGACACTGGCGGAAGTGTTCCCCATTTCACTGATACTCCAGGAGGAGATGTGGGGGGGTGGGGGGGGTGCGTGGGGGGAGTGCATGATGGGCATCCAACAGTGGTCGGCTCCATTGCTTCATTAATCAGGTGCAGGCACTCTGAAAAATGTTTCTCTTTGGTTGCAGCCATCTATTTTTTGGTGTTAATCTGTGCCCTGTGGCAGGGTTTTGTGAAAGGAAACAATGAACAGTTGTATCGCCCCCCTCCCCCAATTGTTGTAGCCCCTGTCAGAAGGCTCCGAGGATGATGCAGGTCTGTATCAGCCTGATAAGGAAAAGAGGATTCCAAATGGCTTTGGAGAGCATCTGTGGGAGTAGAGTATGCCGTTTTGGACTAGACGAGCTGTGGAATACAGCAGAGGCCCTTAATGGGATCCTAAGGGTTCAGTGCCAGACCTTCTGCTGCTTCTTGAAGATTTTCTAAGGAAATACTGTGATGGTGAAATTCTGACTGTCAGAGGGGCTGAGGTTCAAGATGCTGTTTTAAGTTGCTTGCTCCATAATCTGATTAGTCAATCCAGGTCAAAAAGACAAAAACATTAAAAAAAAGAAAGAAAGAAAAAAAACCTCAAGAAACCTCCCAGAGTATGTATGGAGGTCACTTTTAATCTGCTGACATGAGTTTCCATGCCATTGTCATCACGAGCTCTGTGCGAGTGGCCAATGCATTTTATATACTGTAAGTTCCTATTTTATGGCTAGATGAAATATGAAACTATCTTTTATAATGCTGATTCCATTTTGGCAGGCCTTTGGATCCACATATGGTTCAGTTAAGCTGTTTTGGAGCCTAATGTACCTTTGTTATTTATTGGGATTTTTGTAAAGGGGATAAATGTGCTATTTTTGCTGTGGATTTTAAAAAAAAAATCCACATTAAATGTCCCCCCGCCCCCCAAAAAAATCGTATAGCTAAGAGAATTCTAGTGAGCTTTAGAAACTGATCTACAGTTCCCAGGACAGGTAAAATAAAATCATTCTGACCCGTGAAGAAAAACAACTAAAAGACAGCTGAAGCTCCAGCAAAATAGAACCAATATTTTATAGTATACCACAATAATAAAAAAAAAATGGAGAGCAGTTAGTGAATGGGGCCTGGAAAGTTGGCATCCTGTAAACAGGCTATTATCTTTAAGTTTCTTTAGCTTATAGATTCCACTGGTTTATTCTTTCATTCACTCCATTCTTATTCTGGCATGTGATAAATAAGCATACAGGCATAGAGAGTCAAAAACAAAGTGGTTGTCAGAGGGCTGAATGATAGGCAGTGACCTCACATACCATGGAGAGTGCAGTGCTCAGTTCAGAACTTAGTTGCCTAGAGGTGAAGTGTGCCCCCTCAGCTGAGGTCTGGCTGATAGGGGGAGACTCCCACTTCAACTTTAATCTCCTTGTTTTGGTGAGTTTAACTCAGACTCTTAACTTTTGTTTAAAAGAATGTCTGCATGTAAAGATAAAGTAGAAGGAAAGTGACATATTTACCAGTGTCATTTCAAAGCACAACTTTTTCTTCCTAAAAAAGCTCTGGAAGGAGAGATCTATTTGGATAATAATACTCATACTTTGCATTTTGATGAGCAATCAGATTTTTTTATGTGGCGATTTATTTTTATTTGAATTTAATCATTAGATAGACTTGCTAGAAGGGCTGTATTCTAAACTTCTGGCCACTGGTTACATAAGGGACTGGATAAAAGAGAGGAGATGGACCCATTTTAATTTGTCACACTAACTAACCAAACTGTGTGCCTTCCAAGTTATGTGTGTGCTTGTGTGTGTATGTTTTTAAATCTTTCTTACCAACAAATGAGAGGGTGGTAGAGTATTATTTCATAACTATTTTCATGGTCTTTCCCTGCTGTTGTTTACAAGGATTTGAATGACTAACATCTATTTCTCAGATACATTGTGCTAGAAATCTTGAAAGAAAACTTTACTCAATATTGCATGTACTATACGGCAGGAACTCTGCTAAGAAGCAGGGACACAAAAATCTGCATTCTTCTCAAACAGAATTACTTCTTGGATGGTTATTTAAATAAACTGAATTCTATCCAGAGCCTTTATGTATTGCTTTGAACAAACATAAAGTACAAAAAGCCGTATTTATAGGCACCAGGCACATACACACACACACATATACAGGGTCTCACACACACAATAAGTGTTGGATTTTTAAGCCAACAAATAAGATTAATATTTTAATTTTACTTTGTTTATACTCTTAACTTTCCTAAGTAAAACAATCTCATGAAGTAAACTACCCCTATGTTGTCGAATGAGTTATACAAAATTACTCAATATTTTTCTTGTCATAGATTAGGCAACATTATAAATACTGATGATATTTCTGTGATTTCATTATTGCTCATAATTGCAATATTTTATCTTATGGCAAAACACACAATTGCCAAATTATCATAGGGATATTTTAAGTAATAGATAACTTGGAACAAGTATAGAGCATTTAGGTGTATACATCTGCAGGATGAAAAAATGTTTATAATTCTTGACCAACTGGAGCATTATAGTGAGACCCAGTTGGGTTAGTGGCAAATCTGGGAAGAAAAGAAAAAGAAAATGTGAGAAATGAAAAAAATATGCAAGCAGTAAAACTCAAAATTCTCTCATAGTATTTGATTTTCTGTCAGTTTTCATCTCTCTTTATTCTCTATTCTCCATGAGTCTGAATTATTGAGAACTGTCTAGAACCTTCATTGTAATAGTATAAAAATATTTTGTGATGATAAAAGACTTAAACAATTTAATTGGAATGAGAACTGAATCTTTAATTTTTAGTGTTTACCTCTGGACTTAAGAAATAAAGTGGTTTGGGAGTAATATTATTATTGTAAGGTATTGTTAATATTGGCTGCAGACCTTACATACCACTCACACTGTAGGGGACACACGGGTACTCAATCTTTGGATTGTTATTTGTATACCTCTGTAGCCACTGAAGTCTTGAAAAGAGAAGCAAGTCCTCTCCATTCAGTTGGTTTGGCAGCATCCAAAGGAATGGGGAGCCTACTATTTTAGCAGCATCTTCTTGATAGTTCTTTAATTATCTTTTGCTAGTGCATATGCAGTTATCTTTTTTTAAATTTTTTAAATTTTATTATGTTAATCACCATACATTACATCATTAGTTTTTGATGTAGTGCTCCATGATTCATTGTTTGTGTATAACACCCAGTGCTCCATGCAGAACGTGCCCTCTTTAATACCCATCACCGGGCTAACCCATCCCCCCCACCCTCCTCCCCTCTAAAACCCTCAGTTTGTTTCTCAGAGTCCGTAGTCTCTCATGGTTCATCTCCCCCTCCGATTTCCCCCACCTTCATTTTTCCCTTCCTAATATCTTCTTTTTTTTTAAAAATATAATGTATTATTTGTTTCAGAGGTACAGGTCTGTGATTCAACAGTCTTTTTTTTTTTTTTTTTTTTTTTTTTTAAAGATTTTTTATTTATTTATTTGACAGAGAGAGAGATAGCGAGAGCAGGAACACAAGCGGGGGAGTGGGAGAGGGAGAAGCAGGCTTCCCGCCGAACAGGGAGCCCGATGTGGGACTCGATCCCAGGACCCTGGGATCATGACCTGAGCCAAAGGCAGACGCTTAACGACTGAGCCACCCAGGCGCCCTGTGATTCAACAGTCTTACACAATTCACAGAGCTCACCATAGCACATACCCTCCCCAATGTCTATCGCCCAGCCACCCCATCCCTCCCACCCCCCACCACTCCAGCAACCCTCAGTTTGTTTCCTGAGATTAAGAATTCCTCATATCAGTGAGATTATATGATACATGTCTTTCTCTGATTGACTTATTTCGCCCAGCATAATATCCTCCAGTTCCATCCACGTCATTGCAAATGGCAAGATTTCATTCCTTTTGATGGCTGCATAATATTCCATTGTGTATATACCACATCTTCTTTATCCATTCATCTGTCGATGGACATCTTGGCTCTTTCTGTAGTTTGGCTATTGTGGACATTGCTGCTATAAACATCGGGTGATCAACTAAAATGGACTGTACTTCCCCGTGATGCATATGCAGTTATCTTAACATTGCAAAGAAGGGAAATCAGTAGAAATAAGTAGTACAGTCCGTTTTAGTTGATCAATTACTACAGACTTTCACTTGCCTTATTTTACTGTATTGCTTTACCCTAGTTGCTTCTGAAATGAATTGTAATGTGAGCTGAATGGTTTTTTACCATCAACTAATACAAAATATTCATAATGTATATAGCACTTAAAGGTTTTTCAATAATTTGTTTCTATTTTGCAGACATGATTACGCTCAAAATCCACATGATCCATGTTGACTAATTGTGAAATAATAGAAGTATTTTTTTAAACTAGTGAATCTAACATGGTAAAAGTATTAGATTCTATCAGCATTTCATGTGGATATTAATATTACAGAGAAGTGCTTTTATCATTGGGGTATATGGAAATAAAGCAGATTCCACTGTGAAATGACTGAATGCTCACTTAAGTTGCTTAAGTTGGAGCTTGAGTTTCTTTATAATGCTTTAGGAATGCTGTATATTGAATGCAATTGATATATACTAGAAAACTGATAAAAGAGAGGTAACTTCGTAACTCCACAGGCATTAATTACATTTTTATAGTTTCCATTGATATTTATAATGCTCTTTATGCCATTAAAAATCTGATCCTAAATCAGGATGAAGTTTGTTATTATTCTGTGTGCTCTTATTTATGAAATGGTAGGTGAGCCTTCTTTAGAATATTTTCTATTAACCATGCACTCAATGAAATATAATGACTTCTGAAATAGCTAAAGAAAAGAAATCGGTTTTTTTTTAAGTGACAATGTAATTAAAGGTGCTGCAGATTTAAAAAAAAAAAAAGATGTTTTAACACCAGTATTTCTGTCAAATTCTCGCAATAAACTGCATTGCATTTTTAATACAGCAATGTTTCTGGATGAAATTCTATCCATTCTTGTACAAAGGGATCATCTTGGTTTTAAGCATTTAGCATCCAACATGGCTGTTCTTAATTTGTCATTGAGATTAGAATATGGAAAATTGGGTTAGAAAGTAAAAACTAGCCTTAAGCTTTTTTAAAATGAAGAATTTATTTAATTGAGTCAGTCCAGATCTCTAAATTCTCCCTCTAATTCTTTGCTCCCTCTTTAAAGAGAGATGGTACCACTGTTTTGTCTTTGGTTCCTGTGTCAGGGAGTTGAGAGGTGAGAGCAGTGGGATTGCATTTTCAGGATGCCACATGTGCACTCTTTGATCTGGGGTACTGTGTGCCTCAGGGAATAATTCCGATCTTGATTTCTTTAGTCAGTCATCCACTATCAGGTACCACTGCCCTGATTAGCAGGCTGAAGAAAAAGCATATTGTGGATATATGTTACAGAGATGAAAAATAGTGATGAGCCTGTTGGCAACAGAGTCAGCCCCTAGTTTCACTATGTGGTATTTGCTTTCTCTTCGCATAAATCCCCTTAGCCCGTGAAGGAACAAAAACCAGTATTTCCATATTTTTTCAACAAAGTGATGATTTTTTTCCCCAGATAGTAGTTTCCTTTCTTTGTTTAATCCGTGACTGCAAAATGGAAACTGGAAAGAGAATTAGCAGGATGCATCGTGGTTGTTGCTAAGCGAGATTCAAATATAGTGGTGCCTGCTTAACATTCCTGCCATTCTGTGAACCCAGCCAATGGCTAACTCCTGCGAAGTGTTCCAAGTCTGGAAAACTAGCACCACACCTGTGCTTTTGCTCTCTCTTCATCTGGAGTTACATAGATGTAAAATGGTTCTCTGGATCTAGAGAGCCTCAGTATCCATTCATTACCCATCAGTGATGTCCCTCTCCAGAAGTTAGGGTCTAAAAATGTTCTGAATTATCTCCCATATGTCCTCTTTTCTTTGGTCAAAGTAAAGGAGAGAATATCTCTAATCATATGAGGATATATGCTGATGACAACTAATGTCTTTGGTCTCTTTAGATACATATTTGGGGTTTGCTCATGTGTATCATGTATTATGGTGTTGAGGTGGAAAATGGAGGCTCCGAGTAAAAGACTAAACAGGGGATAGATATCCTTTGTATCTAAGTCTTCGCCAAATGTCACTAATCCATTTCAAAATTAAATTTATTTACTGAAAAAAATTAATTTTTTTGAGCACACTTTATGTAGAAAAATGCAAGTATAGATATAGTTGTATCATAAATACTTATGGTATGCTCATGTCCAATTGAAGTTATTTGCTATTGTATTTGACCTTGATGATGGGACCAGTTTGATAAAGTTAAGGTCAATGACTGCATTATTTTTAGACAAGATACAAAGTGTAGAATGTTCTGTTTTGCTTTACTATGTTAACAACTAGTAGCGTTTAGAGTTCTCTGTGCCCTGCTGATTTAAGCGATGCATTCATCCTGGGTGATTATCCAAAAGATTTCAGCACCTGTAATTAATCACCCATTTGAGAAAAGAAACACAAAGTAAGATATAGTTTGGCTTTTTCCCTCCCAGAAAAGTCTAGACAGAGTGTGAATAAGAAAAATAACAGTGCTAGTAATAATCATAATTATGCTTTCAATATATATGAAAAAAATCACTGAAACAATCTTTTGATCACATTTACTAATTAATGGCCTTATATTGTTTGCTTCACTTTAAATGTTGTGTCATAGTGGTAAGAAAAGGACTTGTTATCTTTGTTTTATACAAGAAGAGGGAGTAGTGACCTCTTTAGAGTTTAAAAGTAAGTTTCTAGCAAAATCATTTGTGTTCTCTTAATTATTTGGACTAATGATCACTAGTATTTTTTCATGCAAATATTTATTTAGCTCAATGTAATAAGCAGAAGAATCTCAGTAAATAGCAATGGATTTATACAAGAGAGCTTCCCAAAGGTAAAAATCATCTACTAGATGCCATCATATTAGTTAAAAAAAGTATCCTGACTCCTTTTGAGCTTGCACGTACTTCCTTACTTCTTTGAGAAGTAAACAATGAAGTGTTAATCATGAGTTTTTGTGTCCTGGGGCATAGAGGCTGAAGAATGAATGAATCAGTGCAGTACAAGGATCTTATATTTAGAAGTTGAAAAAGCTACTTTTGAACCATTTCTGCATTAAGACGCCTTACAAAGTGTCGGAAGAATATACTAAATCTGGGCCAAGGACTTAAGGAATATAAACAAACCTTCTCTATTTCTTGTGATGGAGATTAATTTATTAGATTGATGTCTGATAGACTGCAAATAGCAAATGCATTTAACCTCGTTTAGTAGCTAGAACTAACCTGTTTACAAATACTCTAATTAGATCAAAACATAGAAATAACTAGAATGGATGTAGTCAGCAGAAAAACAAATAAATGCACCTGCATCCATAATAAAGTGGCATTTCTCCCCCTGACATGTTCGTGGTACTAAAATCATTCTAGACTTCCGCTATTCACTTAGAATCTAGTATTTTAAACTTTGAAAAATGACTTTGAGAACACCTAGTACCTCAAACTATGATTCTCAACAACCTTGTTTTATCTCACTCAAATTTGTTTAGACCTAGGGAGACTTGCTCTTTCCTGTGCCAGGATCTATTAATGATAATTACTTAGAATACTATCCCCATTCTGATACCATCACATTATTGTGAGGTAGATTGTGATCTTATCCCAGCCTATTCTGTTTAACTCTGACACTCCTTCTATTATAGTGGGGCCTTGATAAGATCGTGCCTGTTAGGATCAGACATTAGTTGGAATCAATATTTGAAAATGTGCCTGCTTTTGCTTACTGGTAAAGTTAGTGTTAGCATACAAGTGAGATCATTTGTTGGATGAGATTGTATAACTTCATCTTGTCAAGGATTCTTTCTAGTACTTTATACTAGAAAGCACAGTATGAGATCTTGGGGAAACCATAATTTTACCGACCAACCCACCTGGATATATTAGCTTTTAGGTAGGTATCCTACCTTGCTGAGAATAAATGATGTTTTAAAACTGATATAGATTAGAAAAAAAGAGTGGGAAAGAACGGAAGACTATCTTCATAACTCTTCATTAACAAAACACAGTTAGTTCAGTGGTTCTCAGCCAGGGACAGTTTTGCCCCTAAGGGACATTTGTTAGTGCCCAGGGACATTTTTGGTTGTCACAGCCTGAGGGTGGGGGTCAGAGGAGGGAGAAAGAGAGAGTGGCTACCACCGTCTAGTGGGTTGAGGCCAGAGGTATTGCTAAATCTCCTGCAAAGTACTGGTTAGCTTCCCACAAGGGAGAATAATCTGGGTCAAGATGTCATAGTGCCAAGGTTGAGAAACAGTGTACACTGTGGATATACCAAAACGAGATGATTGGCAGCAACAGATTCCAGTTTTTAATATGACTGGCTATCTGTCTGGGAGGAGCAAATTTTACAGCTGTGTATGTCCCCCCTTTTCCTGGCTAGCAACATCTGGTAGATTTGTCCTGAAGGAATTCTTTTAGGCATACACACCCAGAAATCTAGGTGGTTTCCTTCAAATTTGTGCTGAATGGAACTTTTTTTTTTTTTTTTTGAATGGAACTTTAGATAGAAAAGGTAAAGTGAGAAATCTGCTATTAATCTTTACTGGGTACTATCGTCCCTGTTTGGAACTTATTCATAATTTTTGAAATGAATGCAGTATGGAATGGAATAGCCATATTTATCCCTTCCCCAAACTTCTCTTACTTCATGAGATTTGCTTACTCTCTGGTTATATATTTAGTTATATGTATGATTTGGTTATTTATTGATTATATTATCTGGTTATATACCCATGTATGAAAAAACAACACTGAGTATTATATCTTTATAATATTTGGGAGATGGTCGTTGCCCAATAAATTTTGAAAAAAAGGAAATACATTGCTTTTTTTTTTGTTTTTTAAAGAGACTTTTAATACTTACAGGTGAAAATAGGCAACAGGGTTACAGTATGTTTCTGAGAAATAAAAAAGAGGATGTCTTTCTTGGGTTCATGCATTTTATGATTACTAAAGTCTATGCAACTGGATTTTGAGACTAAGCTCTTTTCATCTGCCAAGACAGTTAAGGGATTTTTTTTCCTTTTTGTATTGTTGTGAGTCCTAAAAGCT
This sequence comes from Halichoerus grypus, assembly GCF_964656455.1. Lineage (NCBI taxonomy): Eukaryota > Metazoa > Chordata > Mammalia > Carnivora > Phocidae > Halichoerus > Halichoerus grypus. The sequence goes on along the minus strand of NC_135716.1, from coordinate 31,924,602 downwards.
TTTTCCCCCTGAATACTCAGATGGGAGCCGTGGGAAGGGGGCAGGAGGTGCCCAGGGCAGTGGTACTGTGGAAGATTAGCACACTTCTTTTGATGAAAAGTGACTTCCCAGAGGGTTGGAGAATAAACATATGGGCTGGAAGTGCTGGTTTGGAGAAAAGGCGCTGAAGTAAATCAGAGGGGAGTGTTCCGGTGAAGTGGACTTAAGGGCTCACGACTCTGAACCTACACAACCTAGCAATTCATCGCTCATTCTCCACCCATTTTTGTAGAGACAGCATGGAATAGTCCTCTTGCAGACTTCTGTATTCATAAACCTTGTAAGACAAGGTTCTTTGCGAGACCTAAAAAGTTTCTAAGAAGTTGGCAGGTTAAACAAATTTTCTTTCTGCTTGATTTCTAAAATTCCTCCTGAAGTAAAATATATTTTTATCATATCCCTGCCCCCCTTTTTTGTTGTTGTTTAGTGTTACATTTTTTTGAAAGAGTCCTAATTCTATTTCATTTTTTTTTTTTTTGGGCATCTGAAAAAAATGATTTTGCAAATGAAAAATATTATTTTTAAATATTGAGAAATTCTAAATTATAGTACTGTTTAGGAGTATGTTCTGAACGGAAATAACAATGACGGGGTACTCTAAATGTTTTTAAGGTTACTTTTGGAAATACAGTTATTCTCTTTTATAATTTCTCACTTTTTTTCTAAATTGTTTAGAATTATGCCTCTGTATCATCAACAGATTTACGATGTCTATCCTAACAACAAGAAAAAAAAAAATAAAGTAAATTCCTTCTTCCTGTTAAGTCCTGATCTGAATATGCTGAGAAAAAAGCCAGTGGGGAGGTTCCTACTCTCTCCTCTGGTGTCAAGCACACAGGGTAGCCTGGTTTGGACAGAGTTAAGTCAACTAAAGACAACCCATTGCTCCCAACCTTCTATCTCCTTGGGGTTCGCCAACAATCATTTCTTCTTGTAGAATAAGATAAGTTTTCATGTGTTTGTGTTTGATGGATTAACAACAGAAAATTAAGGAATTTTACAAAAATTCCAAGTTGGCAAATAGTAGCAATCCTTATCATGCAGAGGCCTGATAAAACCCTCCGATAAAGCACCAGGGAAACTAGTCTGGACAATGTCTTGAAAAATACTAGGTATTTGACAGTGGTCTGCATCTCACCATGTGAGCTGGTGATCAGTTAAATGCAAGCGCCACATTAGAGAGCAGAACTGTCCTTCATAAGTCTGCATTTCTGTCTTTAAAGGTAGGACATTGATTAGGATAAGGGGCAGGCGTGTGGCTGAAAACACTGCATAATGGGGGCTGTGCTCCTTCTCCTGACCGATTTTTGACTGTGAGCAAATGACTGGGGAAGGAAAAGTATGACGGAATAAATAATACCACTGTAACTTGGGACAGGGAAGCATTGGGATCTAATCCAGACAAGGCCATACTTTGCACTGTAATCCTTACAAATTATCAGCTTTTTAATAGCGGTTGCCATGCTATCTGATCTACATAGGAAAGTTTTTAAGAGACTTTAGTGTTCCTGTTCTTTTGCTGGGCAGGGGTGGGGATTTCCATAGCAGGCATACAGTGACCAAAATACAGTGTTTCTTAAAAAAGAAAGCACAAAAGAGCAGCCCAATAGTGGGATAGCAACTTTTATTGAAGTCTGTGGTTTCAGTTTTTGTGGGGTTTTTTTGTTTTTGTTTGTTTGTTTGTTTTTTCCCTTCTATTTGTATCTGTACCCAGGGCTTTCTGGCTTCTTCTCTAAAGGTCTAGATCCCCAAATCACTTCAACCTTGATTTATTGTTTGTTTTTGAATATATGACTGGTCTGAGTCAAATCATATATGTGCTCCAAATAGGAGTGGATGCGTAGAAAGTAACTGTTTATGTATTTTATTTCATTCATCTACTCATTAATTTAACAGACATTTATTATTAGTACAGAGGTAGTAGGCCTGGTCCTAGGCTCTGAAGATATTTCAGTGTACTTGAAACAGACATTGATCTTGTTATCCTAGAGATTATATTTTAGTGAGAAATGTGGACAAATAAGTGGGCAACTACTGTATGGTAGGTAATTAGTGATGATATTATAAGTGCTAAATGATGAAATAGAGTATGTTAGAAGAACATCTAAGTATATTTGGGAATTAAAAAATAGAAGTGGTATCTAAGGGGAGGTGTGTAGACTGAATAGGAATACATTACCTTAAGAGTATTTGGGAGGGGCACCTGAGTGGCTCAGTCGTTAAGTGTCTGCCTTCGGCTCAGGTCACGATCCCAGGGTCCTGGGATCAAGCCCCGCATCGGGCTTCCTGCTCAGCGGGAAGTCTGCTTCTCCCTCTCCCACTCCCCCTGCTTGTGTTCCCTCTCTCGCTGTGTCTCTCTCTGTCAAATAAGTAAAATCTTTAAAAAAAAAAAAAAAAAAAAAAAGAGTATTTGGGAGTTGGAGGGGGTTTGGTTGTGTGTGTGTGTGTGTGTGTGTGTGTGTGTGTGTTGGGGGCGGCAGAGGTAGAACATAATGCATAAAGGCCTGCAGGCAAAGGAGAACATGGCCGACTTCAAGAACCATTGAGTTGTCCATTAAGATGAAATACTCTCTAGTCAGTTGAAAAATATTTTGGTGACATACTAAATCGTCAGCCTAGTACGCTTCAGACTTTACTGCAGATTATTTCCACAAAATTTTTTATTTTGTTTTGACTATCCAAGCATACTTCAAAATGTTATCAAAGGAGATTAACACTAGAAATAATCCTCTCCCCACTTTTTTTTCCTACCACTTCCCAGGTTTCAGAGAAATATATGGAACTGAGTTGTTATTCATTAGCTCATTAGAGGCTTCTCTGGAAGTTTCTGGGATCTCTTGATTACAGTTGATCCAATATCAAAGCACATTTGAAATTCTTTGACCTTATTATGTAAAGTTTTTTTTAGGCTACCTTATTATTATTATTTTTTTTGAGCAGATAGAGAAAATATCCTTGCCCTCAGGTAGTTTACAATCTAATTAAAGGCTTAACCATAACAGATAGCTATTTTGAGGATTGTGTACAAAGGTGAAAGCTTAACACTCTTAAGGATGAATGGCACATACATGGAATAAAAATGGAATTGGTACCTCACAATACTAAAAGGATTGCTTTAGCCATAAGCAAAAGAGCTACCCTTTATTGCAAACTTGGAACTGTGGGCCTTTTACTATATTAAACTCAACATAAAAATAGTCAAAATGCCTTTTACGTAAGAATGCATGCCAAATGTCTTTTTTTTTTTTTCCTGTGATAAAACCAAGGAAAAAAATGACATAGAGTAAAAATACTGACTGCCGTTACTTTGTGAAAGTACTAGCAGGTACAGCGTAATCCAGAAAGAAGTTACTGACAGGTCTCTTTTCAGGCTTCCAGATGGAGCATTTCTATAAAGCACAAATAACAATGGGAATTGTTGTAGAGTGTTACAAATTATAAACCAGGAAGTACAGACTAGTAATATCGATTAAGAGAATTTTTTAACCTTGGCACTATTGGAATTTGGGGCCAGGTAATTCTTTGGTGGAGAGCTGTCTTGTACACTGTGGGGTGTTTGGCAGCATCCTGGTCTTTACTAGATGCCAGGAGCATGCCCCTTGGTTGTGACACTCAAAAATTTCTCTAGGCGTAGCCAAATGTCCCCTGGGTGGGGGTACAAAATTATCTCCATTTGAGACTAGGGGAATAGAATATTTTAAGAGATTAGCAATATGGATGATGACAATACAAGACCACCATGGGAAAGGTTGAGAAAATCTACGTACTTTGTTTTGTTTTGTTTTTAGCTCTAATCATTGGGGTGTTTTTGTTTTACTGGCCATTAGGCTATTACGGTTGGTGAGAATATATGCATTTGGAGAAAACTGAAGTATAGGTTGGGTTTGAAAAATAAACCTATTTTATAACCTATATAAGCAAGAGAAGAATTGGATTAGAATGCATTTGATAATATTTGATCTGAAGATTAATCTGCTTACATACATAGTGCAGAGACATGAATTCTGTCGTAGTACCCAACTCAGTTTCGGGTGTGGTAAAATCCGGGACTGCTCAAGAATACTCCCTTTGTAAGGAAAAGAGAGGATTCCTATGGCAAATCTAGGGGAAGTAGACTGGAAGATAAAAACGTATTTTTCTTCCTTCAGTAATCTTTCCCACCATAATTTTGGAAGTATGTTTTACATTAAAAAAAAAACAAAACCCTCATGTCAACCTAAGAGACAGTGTTTTGATTTCCCTTCTCCCTTCCTCTGAGTTGAAAGCACTTCATTCCACAAGACTCTTCATGTCTATCCTATGGGGCCTGGTGTAACTTCAGTTTAAGGCTGCTGAAGGAGCACTGGATGTTGGGTTGGACTTCAGTCTCAGTGGAAATGATGATGCTGGAATCAAACTTTCAATCTTTTCTAAATTTCTTTTTTATTGGCAGCTTGAATGGCCTACTTTATTCTTTTGCGGTAAGGCCTTCCATTAGGCATTTGTTTTGTTGACATGTGAATGCTCTTTTGTCAAAGATTAACCACACTGCCTCCTTACAGGCAGGATGCCATTTAAGATAGTCCTTTACTAAATTCTTAGAGTAAGGATGTATGTCAGGCCAGTCAGGGGGCAAGTTTAGGTGACAGCTGATGATGGGTAGGCTTGGGGGCTCTCTTCTCATTGACCTGTTGAGAACATGGCCACAGACGGAATTCGGGAAAAATGCCTGATCCATAGTGCACACAGTTGAACGGGATTTAAGAATTCCTAATCTCATTTATGTTTTAAAACCTTTAGTAGCTCAAAACGGGTTACAAAACAGCTAGCCTGGACAGTCACCTGAAAGGTGAAAGCTCCATGAAAGGGCTGATGCAAACCTAGTAGGTCTTGGATCCGAACTCCATGGACTGCCTCTAGTCCTATGATTCAACCCCACTTGATCCGTTGCAGTCCATATTTATATAAAGGTTTTTCATGCCATTAAGTTATAACAGGATGTTGTTGGGTCATGCTCTGCCGGACAGAAACGGTGTATGGAAAAGGACAATCCCAGGTTTTGTCATGTCATCCAGACTTTGTGAAGAATATACAGCAATAGTTTTCTTAAGCCTTAACAAAGAGACTATCTTGGCAACATACCTACCAGCCATATGGCGGTGTTTTATACATAATCAGAAAAAATAACTTTTGCAAACAATTTTAGCTACTTTGCCAGTAAAACTCACAAAAACCTAAAGTTAAGAAAAGCTAAGGATTTGTTTAATATAGAAATTTGAATTTATTACAGGCAGAATGTTTGAGATGTTTGTGATATATTTAGATTAATAGTACTTTTTTTGTTGCTAAATCCCCTGTTTGGCCTCCTATCTCTTACTGCTAGCTTGGTTTTGTGTCTTCACCTCGCGAGCGTATTACTGAGTTATTCTTTCTTTTCCTCCTTTTTCTACTCTGCCATTCATATTCTTCCTGTCCTTGGCACTTTCCCTTTAACTCATCTTCTGATTCATTTTGCTTACCACTCTGCTATCTTCCTCTTTCCTTTTCAGATTAGCTGCCCGAGTGCCACTCTGCTGCTCACTTCTATTATTTTGCCTTGGTTTTCTTTTGAGCTAGCCCGATACTTCATGTCCTTTTGCTGCGTGCTCTACTCCTAACACTGTTAGTGAGGGGTATCTTTTGTCTCTGAAAAGTTGCGTTCAGTGATGTCACTGTGATGTATCTGAGAAACCCCCTTTATTGTGTCCCACCCATATCAAGTTATTTTCCTTCCTTCTGTTGCAGATAGGTGAATCTGTGCAGGATAATAGTCATCATATCCATGACTACAGTGCCTAAGTGTCTTATAGCATACAACTGTGTCCATACTACAATTGTATTACTTATATGAAATACCTCTGCTTTGAGCCACACATCTACTAAGAAATGCTTTATGAGGCTTGGTTCCCTTCAAGTCATAAGAAATGCTTTTGGGGGCCAGAGATACAGCCAAAGGTGTTTTTGAGTTAGATAATAAATTTGAAGAGAGATCTTTGTATCCAAAACTTTAAGAGTTCTCTATAAGGGATGCGGACGGCTTTTACACTTGGCACAGTACCTTGAAGAAATTCAGGTAACGACACAAGAAAAAAGCACGTGTAGACAGATACACATGTGCACATACACGCACCAAGTCGGGGGAAGTGTGGCTAGCTTTTTACCAACACCCACTCAATCACTGCACAAGACGCATGGTGCACTTTAGGAATAAGCATATCAGACTTGAAAGAGTATAGTTCTGCCGTAGTATTAGTAGTTTGGAACTTATCCAGGAAAATAAAAATAGGAGGGATTAGAGGGATAATGCAAGGTTATTATAAGTATTTATCAGTTATGGGCGAGATAAGTTAGTGGGGTAACAGCCACCCCCGTTCTCTTAAAATAGCTTCAGTTTTCAGACTTGACTCCCTACTAAAGCTTGGAGCCTTAACTGAATGTTCTCAGATAAAGAAAAAGGTAAATATAGGTTATGAATCAGTGGGCTGATTCTGATGTTTTTCTTCTCTGTGGAGGTCACAAACCGGGTTGTAAACAATAAACTCTACATATTCATGAGATTAAATTTTTGGAACTTCTTAGAACCTCATGGAGTTCTCCTCAAATTAATTATTTGAAAAGCAACAAAAAAGCGACAATTACAAAAACCAAGTGACCCCTAAATGTTAATAAATGATTTTGCTTCATAAATTACTTCAGCATTTTTATTCATAGTAGTGTTTTTTTAAGTCACAAAATTTCTTTATTAAACATAGGGTTTTTTGTTTTGTTTTGTTTTAAAGATTTTATTTATTTATTTGACAGAGGGAGACACAGAGAGAGAGGGAACACAAGCAGGGGGAGCTGGAGAGGGAGAGAGAGAAGCAGGCTTCCCGCCGAGCAGGGAGCCCGATGCAGGGCTCGATCCCAGGACCCTGAGATCATGACCTGAGCCGAACGAAGGCAGACGCTTAACGACTGAGCCACCCAGGCGCCCCTAAACATAGGGTTTAATAGTTCTTTAAAAATGTAACACTTCTTTACTCTTACAGCTGTCGAACTAACAAAGATAGTATTGTAAGTATAGCTTTTAATTAACACTTGGGAAAACATTAGTATCTTGAGTCTAATACAATTTTAAACTTCTATGCAAGAAAAATAAAAAAATACATGCTAAAATGTCACATCATAAAAATTTTATTTCAAGGCTTTTGATTTTTATATGATTTGATAAGCTGTAGAAATTGGATTATCTTAATCAATCTGACAGTATGCAAGACAAATGCAGTCATATTCATGTTGCTGCATAGAATTTGTAAAGCTGTACATAGAATACCCAATAATACTATCATTTATTAGGTTGCCATAGAAAGAACATGAGTAGTATTATTAAGTCTTCTAACACCTGTATCAGCATGACATCAGCCCTCTCCCAGTTTTCAAATTAATAACAGGAAAATGGCAAATTTCACATCGTCAGTCCCCAGAAGTAAAATACAGTGCCAGCCATTAAAAGGTGAGAATAGAACAGAAAAATAAAACGCCAGATAAACCAGAGTTGTCTTGTGTGTTAACTGTGTAAAAGAAAAATTTGATAAACATTTTTATTCTGTTCTCAAAACACAAGCAGCTTAGCTTTAAAATTTCATCAGATCACTATTAGGCTTACAAGGCATTACCAAACCTTCTGAAAAACAGTTAAATTCCATTTCAAAGCACTGTAGTGAGCACAGGAAACCTGCAACAAGCCTTTAGTATCATTTGGATAAGAAATAAGGGAGACTCAAAGCAAAAATATCAAAAGGTCAAGAGGATTCTTTACTCTCAGTAATTGCCTTGAAGGCTTTTTTTCTTCTCCTTTTTTCCCCCTTGATACATTGTTTTTAAAGGGTTGTCTGAGATGTGAAAATATAATGATGCAATCATAATAAGAATTCAAAAATCATCCGGGAAGGTGAAAGGACTTTCCTATTTCTTATTTGGCTACTGAAGGGTGGCCGGATCAGCAGGCCATCGTTGAAAGCCCAAAGTCTTCCACATTTTGGTACAATTTCATTTGATTTGAAATACATTTTCCCAGTTTAAAAATGTTAACTATCTCACAGTGCAATTGAAACTTGCCTTGTGTCAAAAACAGGAAATTCTAAGGAGAAATAGACTGTGGATACATGTCAGATGTTTCTCTTCTTTTTTTTTTTTCTCACTTTCTTTTTTAGACACACAAAACCCATATGCACACACATATATTAATATATGTAATATATGCAGATATTGATGGAATTCTGTGAGTTGAAAGAGGAGGAAGATGTCTTGAAGGATCCATATCTCTCCCAGCAGATTTGTGCTATTATCACTGAAATGTGGCCTTCAGTCTTGAAACAGTTAAAAGAGTTCTACGGCCACAAAAGAAGAGATGTCTTCAGAATTATCTCCCGCCTCACATTTGCTCTTAGGCAAGCAGTTTAAAAAAGCCCAGTGATTGAGCCAGTGATCCAATTTGAAATGCAGAAATGATTAGAGCTGCTTGCCTCATTTCATATCGAAATTCTCTGATTTATGACAGGGCTGCAGCCAAGATCTATCTCCAAAGGGAATTAGTGTGCAAGTTTGCATATTTTTGTTATTTAGGTTTCTGATAGCAGCTGCTAGCTAGAAATACGGAACTGGGAGGTGGTGGGGCAAGGATTTTCAGCCACTGGAGCAAAAGAAAGATAAGAGCTTTCTGTTGAGGACATCGAGACCCCTTGACCAGCATATATCTGTGTTACATACACTTCTTATATGTGTGTATATTTAAGAACTTGTTAATGGTATAGATGTGAGTGTATATGTATACATAAACTATGGGGTTCAGGGAGCCCAGGAATGTATTGGAATGGTTAATTCTAGTAATGGAGCAAAGAATTACCAAAATTCCGTCTCCATGTTTTAACTAGTGGAATTTTAATGAGGCATAATACTTCAATCATGCAACTGACCTGTGGGGCAGAGTATAGAACATATAATGAAACAGAAATAGAATTCTGAAAAAAAAATTATTACCTTATCTGGAATTTACATGAAGTGTTAACAGGAAATTATGCAGCAGTTATAAATGAAAAATATGGGATTTAATGTACTTATTAATAAAGATTTGTTACATACATGATACCAGTGTCCCAAATCTGCTGTCCGCAGCTGTCCCCAATTTCTAATGTTTCTGTCCTCAGATGCCTCATTTAGAGTCATCTTATTACCATGGAAGCTAATGCCAGTTTCTCTTCAGTGAGTATTCTATTCCAAGAAAAAAAAAAAAAAAAAGGAAATATCTTTGTGCACAAGTCAAGGGGTGCAGACTTTCTATCAGTTACATTAAAATATTAAACAGATACACACACACCTGCGTACAGCTGCCTTAGGTTGGACCCGTGCTTTCCTTAAATTTGTAGATCTTAATCATTGTTCACAAAAAAACCATGATTCTTCAAGTAAAAAATTCCCTTGAAAGAAAGATGTGCGACTGTCAGTCTACATTAGTCCTGCAAGGAGCAAAGAAATCATCGTGGGAAAGTTTATTACCTTCGCTGCTCTCGGCTCCGTACGGAGTCATTATGGCCTGGAGTCTTAGCACTGCTACTCGGCTGACCTTACTGTAATGCAGCTGGGCTTCTAGGTATTAAAACCGCTCTCGTATTTCACTGAGTATTCTCCAGGGGACGCAGGGTTATTGTAGTAAAAACTTTAAATTTTGATTATTTTGTTCGTTGACAAAGAATGCAGTAAGATCTTTAAAGACATCTGAAAATGCCTGAGTTATTCCTTTAAAATCAACTCATCTCTTCTGTTATGGGGCTCTTTGACTTCTACTTATCTTGCCTAATTCAGGACAATAACCCTCCATGTGGCTGATGTCTCTTAGTGTTTAGGAAGAATATTGTGCCAATATTGCAAAAAATTATTTTCTAGAAGAGTCTTCCCCCAAAAAAGGTCTGTCAATAAATTTTAACTTCATTGGACCTTTTAAAACAGAACAAAGTCTTCTTTGGTATTGTAGCATTTGTAATGACTTTTTAAACATTTTAAGACTATTTTGAATATTTATTATTGTAGATCATTCAGTTCTAAATTGCAAAAGCTCACAGTTCTAATTTAGAGTAAGTCATTTTATTCATAACCTAAATATTAATGTTACTATTTTTAGTGCCAGGGACTAGCTTGGTGTTTGGCTGTTTCATATTTCTGTTAACTCTGTGAAGCTGATCTAGTTCTTCCATTTTACAGATGAGGAAACTGAGGTTTCAGTTACTCCTCCAAAAACACTCACTTAATAAGTACAAATACTGGATTTGAACTTAAGTCTGACTTAAAAATTCTTAACCATTTTAATGTTTACATACCTCCCTACAGTTACGTTCTAATAATGGTCCTCATGACCATTTGTGTTCATCATGATTCACTCTTTAAGTCTTTCATTGATTCAACACACACTTGTTGAATCCTTACCATGAGCCCATCACTGTGCAAGGGACTGGGGATAAACAAATGATTTAGATTTAGCCTCTCCCCTCAAGGAACTCAGTCTGCTAAGAGAACCAGCTATGTAGAGATATGACTGTAATATAGTAAAATGATTTCTGATAGAGGCATATGTGAGAATATTTTTTCTTTTTTTCAAAGAAAATAAGCAAAAGACAAAAAGAAAAGAACAATAGAAACAACTTCTGGTTAACTTAGGCAGAAATAGAATTTATGGGGAAGATATGGGGGTTTCACAGAATCACTGAGAGGTCAGAGAACCAGGTTTAGAAAAGGTTTAGAAAAGGCAGTTTGAGGATGGCAGACGTCTGGGAGTAAGAACCATTGTACAGTCTTGTCAAGGCACTTTCAGAGGCAAGAATGAGCTCCAACAACTTTTGGTGTTTTTTTCTTTCTTTGTTTAAGATGTAGGTCCAGGAGAGGCATACCCAGTCAGTCTAGTGTGGGCCACATCTCTGCCACTTGGCTAGGGAAGGAAGGGCCCCTAGATTAATACCCCAGTGTGTGTGTCCAATAGAGGAATTGCCCAAGAAGACACAGAGAGCTATTATCAAGAGGAGCTGGACCAGATGCTGGCCAGCCATAAAACAGAAATTATCTGCTGAGGGTAAGTATGAAAATGAAACATTTAACTCTCTCAAGTGCCCAAGGAAGTCTTCTAGAGGGTGACTTTCAGAAAAAAAAAAAAAAATTGGAGGATTAATTTACTCAGCAAATAAATTAATAATGTAAATTCCAGGGAAAAGCAAAAGCATAGACAAAGGTGTGAGGGCATGAAACAAACAAGTGTTTGGGGCTAATAATGAGTAAAAAGAAGGATTAGTGACCAGAAAATGGGAAGTTTCCCATGCCAAGCCAAGGAATCTGGATTTCATTTTCTATTCAACTGGGGGATGGACTAGAGAATAATTAAATATGGTGATTCTTTTCCCAGCATTTTTAAATCCATGTCACAGCTAAGACCATCTCTTTTATTGTCTTCAGCCATTGGGTGAGCACATAACTTCTTCTTACATCTCTTTAATCTATGTATTCTTCATGATTAAATCTCGAAAGAGAATTGTATAATGCTCACGAATATACTATAATTGGTCTCCAATATCATCCAGAATCTACGTGTATTTTCAAAGAACCTGAAGAGAGAAGCAGAGCAAGCAGAATTAACTGATGTCTTAATTTTGTCTGAAAGAAAAACAAACAAACAATGACCAGTTGTGTAATAAAATTGACTAAAATGGGTGAAACATTTCAATATTTAGTAGACAGTAATTCTGTGTACTCATTAAACACTTAAGGCAGATAGTGGTGTCCATATCATAATGGAAGAGCAGGTTGTAGATTGGAGGAGTGAAAACATGTTTAGATTCCCTGATAGTTACATGCCTTGTCTAGTCAGATTAAAAGGAGTAGAAGTGAATGAAGAGAAATCACCAAGAGGAGAGAAAACAAAACAGATGATAAAAGTCAGAGAAAGAGTAAGGGGTTTTATTAATTCTCTGTTTCTTTCCCTCTGCATTTTCTGAAAAAAAAAAAAAAAAGGAGGAGAGAGAGAGAGAGAAAGAATGGAAAACCAAAGAATTCCATTTATAATGAAGGTTTTAGCTTCCTTATTAGCACCATCCCAGTTGTAAAGAGATTTGCACTCTCCCTAACTATTCTGGTACACTGTACCTAGAGAAAGAGCATATTCTTTTCCTGTGAGAACCTTTACCAGTTTAGCATCAACCCTAAAGCTTCTGGAAGTTTCTTAGTCTAATTTGGGACCCAAAGCTTCTTCTGCATAGCAGTGGTGAGAAAGAGCCCATCCTAGTTAAATCATGTCTTTTCTATGAGAATCTAACTATCCTCTAGTTATCATATAAAGTAACTCATGCCAGAGGGGAAGATCTCAGTGTATTAGATCTTCATCTGTGTTTTTGTGGGTGTGATTATAAGATTCCTAAGTAGATAAAGTAAAGCCCTTGGGGGCAGAGAAATCCTGGGACTCTTTATCTCTAAAACCCCAACCAAGCAAGGCAGTATCTGCGGTGATTTTCATTTATGGCACCCAGGAAAGGGACAGACATACTATACTCACCCCATTGCTTCTTGTTTCTTTACTCCAGAAGTTTAGTTAAAGCTATTGTTCCCTGGAAAGTAGAATTCAGATTGTACACTTAAGTATCGATTTCAGTTTCACATATTTGTGATTTCACTCCAGATACCTCTTCGGTGTAATAACTGTGTCCTTACCATTACCTGGTGTGTATGAAAGCTGTGTCCTGCTATTCGTGAAAGGGGGGCATTATTAATAGATGCAGAATTTTTTGGCTTAAGTTGAATGTTAGGGCCCTGTTATTCCTGGGCTCTGTTTAACATCTCTGAACATCAGAAAGAAACCTTCAGATTGGCAGGAATTAACATGATGGTCAGGCTTAAGAATGCTCTTGTTTTTGGTGTATATGTCTAATCATCTTGGAAATTGATACAATTTGGGTGACAGTAATAGCAAATGGTGACAGAGTTCTACTTATTTAAAACTGAATGTGGAAATGATGTGTTTCAATTATTTTTCATGTATAAGGCTTTATGTATGTGTGTTGCTGACAAAAAGAACAGACTTAAACATCTCATCTCTGATTTTTCTCAGAAACATACCGTGTATATCCTCCTTAATGCTAGACGAAAGCACAGCTGTTTATTAAGAACAATGATAGAAGGATACAAATTTTTTGTTCTCTTTCTCTTTAAGTTTGTCATTTCCAATCTCTTTCTTGTTTTTCATCCTATTTAACACAGATAAATATTCTAATAATAATGATGGTGGTATCATCCCATCTTAATTTAATAATAAAAGGATAGCATAATAATATATTCAAGTTATCCTTATCCTAAGTTAGTAAGAAAATCTCTATATACTACAGCATGTTTTAAATGGTCTTCTATTTAATTTTTTCCCATGAATAGTGTCTTTCATTTGGGAATGATAGTGAATCAAATTCCTAATAGTACTGCTGCACCCTAACTACATTATATAAGACTATTAATGAGGATAAATATTAAATTTGAATAGATATTGCAGGTGTGAGGCATCAAATGAGAACTCCAAAGGATTAATTTCTACAGAGGATCATTATTTAAGTTCTTTCCAGCCCTGTTGTTCTGCTGCATAAAACTTACTTTAGTACCTCTCTGGACTGTTATAACATCTGTTGTTCTTGGGGGAAAAAAAGGTCTTTTTTTTTCCTTCTTCTTCTTTTTGGTTAGAAATGGCTGTGTTATTCTGCAATGTTGGCCCAGAATGCCTTGCAGGGAGTAAGCTGTGTTTTCGTGTTCTGACTAATTAATTCCCACGAGATCTGCTCCTTACAACCAGACTCGCTCGCTCTGAGTCCAGCAGTGGGAAGTGCACTGCCTTTGGGAAGGTCACTTGACAAAGCTGTACTACCCATACATGATGATTATCATGTAAATAAAAAAGAAGGTGAATGATAAGGTAGTTAAAATCCAGGGAAGTTTTATAAGAGAGGACATTGATCTGAATGATCATTATTATTTCTATAAAAGGCTTTTTTGATCTGTCGCAATGAGCAAATTTTCAACTTGCCAAGTTATAATTGTAGTCGTTTAGCTTTGCTTCATCAAGTTGCTTAAAGGTGATTAAATTTTATGGACCAGCTAGAAGAACTTGTGGGGAAACTGTCAATTCTTCCCTTCATCTCCCTTCATAAATAAAATCATTCAGTATACATTCACCAAGTATTGTCCCTCCCCTTACAGCTTCTCCTATGAAATAAACAAGTTCTATTTCCAAAATGCTGATTTTCTACATTTGCCTCCTTGTTCCTACACTTCTGCCTTGTAAAAAGAATTGGTTTTAATTTCTTGGGACTGACCAAGAAAGATAATGAAGTCCTTTCAAAAACTCTTTATGTGTGAAACCCTGAAGAAAACCCTAGAGCCTTCTTACTTCTAGCAACCAATTACTATATACAAAAAACTTTCCCCAATTATGAAGCCCACTAATGCGCCCTGCACAGACTCAATCTCACAAACCTTGTTGCGGTGGCAGTGTTCACATAATTAACAGGAAGACACTGCATGTGGCCGGACCTTTTGCTAATTGATTAAATGAGTCTATTCCTAAATCAGATTCTAATCACACCAGCAGAGTGCTATGGATCATCGCGTCTCTAACAGAATCTGCAGAAGTCCAAAATGTGCATCTACCAAAAAAAAAAAAGCAAAATACTCAACAGAGAGCTGCTGCAAAATTGAACCACACACACAATTAAAAAAAAAAAAAAACACACCACATTGCTCTCTTGAAATGCCGCTCTCCCCAGTTGGCTTTCTTTAGTATTCCCACTTCTATTTGATCCTTGTCCTTTTGCGATTCATTATCCACACCTAAATGATACAAAACATGTCCTACTTTGGTCCTGGCTTCATGATTATTTTAGCTAACAAGTGCCGGATAGTTTGCTTGCAGTTTCCCAGTAAAACACAGAACCTCCCATCTGCTTGTCAGTTTTGTTTTTTGTTTTTTTTTTCCTTTTCTTTTTTTCTTTCTTTTTTCTTTTTTCCTTTCTTTCTTTTATTTATTTATTTATTTTTCCTTAAAGAAGGCCATGGTGTTCCCTAAGGGTTGTGAGAGAAGTTCATCCCATTGAACTGGTCAGCAAGATATCATTAGCTCGTTGTGTACATGAAATCCAGGGGTTAGAGCACCAAGCGTCACAAGCCAGTTTCTTTACCTCCTTGAGCTGATCAGAGGATCAGAGTATCAAGGAAGGATTAGCACTGACTTGGGATTTGTGTGATTGGTTAATTTATTGCGGCAATGGCAGGCCTTTCATCTATGGCAACATTTAATCAGCACAGCCATGGAGGCTATTACCGGTTAGCTCCTTTCTCAAGTCAGCCAGGGCTGTACCATCAGCCCTATCACAACTCCCCTGAAATTTCCAAATTATCTGGAACAGGCTTTAGCCTCACAGTAATAAAAATTAGAAGAGATTCCTGATAGCACGGGTGGAAAAGGCTTTCACTTGCACAGGGCAAATTATAAATAGTATGAACGTGCACTTTAAAAAAAAAAAATTCTCCACCTCTTAAGAGATGTGCAGGACTTATCACCCTGCTCTGATCCAAATCCTCATGGTTGAAAATTTATATTAGATTTTATCAGAGAGGCCTAAGTCTAGAAAAATCAATGAAGGTTATCTTTTATGTTGCAGGAACTTGTGGAAATATTGATTTTCATTTTATAGTGAATTTGGAGCATGAGTTGGTAATCACTGCTGAGCCGACCACAATGTTTGCCTACTGTATCTTTTACTGAGTTTTGCTCAAGTATTTAAGATAGTATATTCCTGTTGATTTTAGTCTACAGTGTGCAGACAGATGTTCCTAAACATAAAGTTGTACTTGATCATAAAAAATACACTCAAAAGCTTTGTATTTATGACGATGAGTTTAGTATTTGGAGCCTATAGTTTGTCTGTTAATGGTGGATTTTGGAATAAAATATACTCTGAAATTATTGTAAAGTATTTCTTTTTGGCTCCCTTCAAGTTTACAGACCAGAAGAAGATTTTTTTAAAGTAAAAACAACAACAACAACAACAACAACAACAAACTGCACGCATACAGAAAGAGATGATTTGAAACACCGAGTTTCTACTGAAAAAGAGAGATTTCATTTTTTTCAGCGAATAAGTGTGTCTTGGTAAATGACAAATATTGGCCCAAATGTTCCTCCTGTCGTATTTTTCCTGTGTCTCTTGAATTTACTAATTTATTTTTATTTCACACTTCCTTCTTTTATTTAACTTAAAATGCTTTATAGTTGCTATAAGCTAAACAGCTTTAGGGAACAATTGCTCATTTTTTATGTGTTTGAAATAGTAAATCATCTTTATACCTCATTTGTTACTATTTTTGTAGAATAAGAGTATGATGTCTTGTATTACCATGGTTTATTTAAAATGTGTGTCTAAGGTTTTTATAATGATAATCTTAATTCAAGAAGAGAAACTTGTTTATAAGTCATCACCCTACGATAGGCTCATGAATGTTCATTAGTGACTAAATCCTTCAGACTTTAGCATGACTGTTGCAGCTTTTTGTCAGATTTTCTGAGAAAATAATGCCTTTTAATATTCACTGTGGATATTTTAAAATGAAAATAAATTCAGGCATCCTTGTATTTTATTTTGGGCTAAGTACTAGATCGTCATTCAGTATCAGCATTAATTTTCTCCTCCCCGCCCAACAGAGTTCAATGACGAGCTCCCCTGGGTTCCCCGGGTGAGCCGTCTTCCTCCTCCCTCTAGCTTGCGGTCATTCCTCTGAACTTATGCTTGGCAGCCGGCAAAGAATCGTTTCTCTCAATCACCACCTAAAGCCATGCTCTATACTGCAAGGCTCTGGGGAATAGCCAGCAGTCTTTTTATTCCTCAGAACATACCCAAAAGATGTCTAAGCCAAGGAATTAACAAGATAACATACGAAAACGCTGAGCCCAGTAGCTGGCACATGGTAGGGCCCACAGATGGCAGCTACTAGTTCCATTATTGCTTGGGAAAGTCTATGAAGGCACTCTAGAGAATTCGTCACCTGTTCCCTGGGCTTGTCCCCTAATTAACTGGATTTGGACATGTCTATTTATGGCCAACCTTAGGTGTAATGGTGACAAAATTGTTCATTTTCTAACTCCCTCTGCCCTGTCCTCCTTATTCTTTTTTTTTTTCCATGCTCTTATGCCTTTACTTTTCCTTATGCTTCAGTTCTAAACTAGAGCAAATACATCTGAAAGTAAAGATAATGGCATAATGCCATGTTTGGATGTAGCCCTCTTGCCCTGTCTTTTGTCCCCACTACTCTTCTTCTACGTCGGAAATAGAATGTCGAGACAGGTAGGCACAGAGAATGCTGAGGCTTTGTAGAAAGTCACACTGTTGATGATGGTGCCTGGATTTTAGACCTGGGTTTCTCTCTTTTGTAAGAGCCTTGTTGAAGGAAGTAAGATGTATTAAGGACGCTTGGCTGGAAGCAATGGGAAGGCAGTTGAACCAGCTTAAAGAAAGGGAAAAATTTATTATCAGAACTGTGATGTCTTATAGAAACCAAGGGGAGGAATTCACTGTGCTTCAAGATTTATTAATACCAAAGATTCTCAGAAGCCATTAGGACACCTTCAAGGTTTGTTATGGCTTCTGATTTCTCCTACTCAGCTCCATTTTCCTTCCTTTCACTTCCAGCTGCTCCTTCACTGGGGAAAACCCTCTGGACCTCACAGCTCATGGTTGCGCCCACCAGGGATTTATGCCTTTGACCCTTCCAATTCTATCACTGAAAACACTATAGAAGGGACCTATTGTCCTAGGACAGGAAAAGTGTCCATCCCTGGACCAGGGCTACAAGGTAAACGAGAAGCAATTCGCAGAAAGGTAGAGATTCTGGGCAATTTCTCATTGTGTCTACTATAATTGGAGACAATACAGAATTCCTTCCAAATCTGAAGACCTCTCATGTAGCAACATGATTGATTTTATTCTGTGGAGGCAAATTATAGGAAGGTAGATTTCGATCAGTATAAATATGGGATGTGTTTCCTTATAAATTAGTGAGTTTGTCTCTTTTCCTGGTTACTAGAAGTATTCAACTTTGGGGAAATAAACCCTAATAGTATTAGTTGCTACTACTTATATTTCCTACCTGATGTATTCTAGTGGGGAAACCTGCATTAATTTGAACCTGGCCCAGGTAAATCTCAAGATTCTAAAATTAAGATTCATCAGGTCTGTGGTCTGATAAAGGTTTATTACTATTGCACATTTTTAAGTGAATTAGCACACAAAATGCCTCATGTATGTGATATATATGTGTGCATTGTACATAAATGAATTTGTGTGTATATATTATGCATTTGTCTGCCTGTGACAAATTTGACTTTCTTCTGCTAATTTTGGCCACTAATTTGACATTCGTATGCCCTAGCACTGAATATTTTACATGGTTTAGTTTAGGTTAAATTCCAATAAGATATTATTTGGTAAGTGACCCGTTCAAACCACAGAAGTTTAGAAGCATTCATGGATTTTTCCATAATCATTGTCATTGTATGCATAAAGCTCACAGATCAGATACCTTTTAAAATCAGGTCACATTTTACATGATATCCTCCCCAATCGAGGAACTTATTCCAGACAGCTTACTGATAAATTATTTTCAATAAGTTTTATTTTATAAATAAATAACAAACTAACTTTGTTTGATAGACTTATAAGTGTACTGTGATACACAGAGAATTTTACTATGATATATTTCATGATTTTTGCACAGTAGAGTAGTATGCATCCTCTCTCCATATGGTAGGTCTTTGCTGCCAAAAATTTTATGGTGCTAGGCAATTGCAAAGGGATTCCATACCAAAAGGTGCTTCAGCTTTGGTTATCTCACATAAAATAAGACTTGGCATAGAGCATGTTACAGCAGTGGTATACAAATCTAGAAGTACGTAGATTCTTGCTTATAGCATATAGGAATGCTCAAATGTTTTGTCACTGAGTTATTATGATATATGATAGCATAAATCTTTATAACATACCAGTTGAGTTAGTCTGGAGACAGAATAAAAACTTGTATCAAGGATATTAATGTACATTGACAAATGGTTCTGCCAAATTAACAATACACGGTAACTGTGGTAAGGACAAGTATCTTTGTGAATGAATATATGTTGTTTTCCCCCAAAGCATGACTGTTGTTAGATGTTTTCTTCCTCTAATAGATGAGAGCGGCTCCAGTTGTGAATGATTAGTCTTACCAAAATTGTCGTGCTGCATGGTTCTGCAATTGCTCTCATCTCTGTATTTCAATATCCATAAACTCTTTGAAAATATGGAAATCATGATCTTTTGTATTAGTGCCGGTAGGAGCCCTAGCTGTCTCATTCATTAGCAGTGTGATTGTCATAAAGATAATTGACCTTTTTCAACTTCAGTTTCCTCATCTGTTCAAAAAAAGAAAAGTGAGGGGTGAAGTCCAATTCTTATCTTGCTTGGTTCTAAAGATTTAAGTGAGTCTTGTTTTGCTTAGCGTATTACTCCCTCTGCCTGAAATTCTTTGGTAGCTTGGTTTCCATGACAGGGTGTTCTGTTCTTTTCACTTCACGAGATGCACTTTCTCAGTTCCCTTGGCTGACAAATTAACCTCTAAATGTTGGTACATACCAGGACTCAGTCTTGAGGTGCTCCTCTTTTCTGTAGATGATCTCACACCCCAAGGTGAGTTTGACTGCCAGAAATAAACTAATGATTGCTAAATTTAAATCTCAGCCCCAACCTCTCCTCTGAGTCCCAAACTCCTGTTTCTAACTGCCTACCTGACATCTCTGTATCACAATAAAGATGTAGAGATCAGAACTCCAAACCATAAACCCTATAAAATCATTCTTCTCTGAGTCTTTTGATAAATGACACCTTTTATTTGGATAAATGTCACCACTGTGGACCCAGTTGTTAAGACCCCAAACCTAGGATTTATCCTTGATTCCTCTCTTTTCTTCACTGACTTTATATCCAGCAAGCCAGTGAACTTCACCTTCAAAATCTGATCACCTTCCACCACCTCCAGAGTGAGCATCCTGATTGAGGCCACCATCATCTCTCACCAGGGGCCCTAGCAGCCCCTGAACTCATTTCCTTCCATTCATTTGTGTCCCCTAGAGACTGTTCTTCACGTGACAGTCAGAATGTTATTCTCACATATCAATCACAGCATGGTATTCCCCAAACCAGCCACACTTGAAGTAAAATCTAAACCCTTTAGCCCGGCTGGCAAAGCCCTACATGATCTGGCCTTTTCCTAGCCCCCCTCTCTTTCCACCATTTGCCTTGCTGACTGCACCATGGCCATGTTGGCCCCCTTGCTTTTATAGAATATGCTGGGTATTCCAACCTTAATGTCTGCATTTGTTATTCCCTCTGCCTTGGATATTTCACCTCTAGGTCTTCACATGGCTCACTTAGTGACACTTACTCAGTGACACACTCAGATGCTCTCTCTGCAGCAGGGCCTTCTCTAGACTATTTAACAAAACAAAGCAAACAAGCGAATCTCTGTCATTACCTTTCATTCTCTCTCTCTCTCTTTTTTTTTTTTTTTTTTTTTTTTAGAGCGAGAGCTCGCATGCAAGTGGATGGGAAGGGGCAGAGAGAGAGGGAGAGAGAGAATCTTAAGCAGACTCCACTCTGTGTGGAGCCTGACACGGGGCTCAACTTCATGACCCTGAGATCATGACCTGACCTGAAATCGAGACTCGGACAGACGCTTAACCAACTGAGCCACCCAGGCACCCCTCTGATTGTCTGTTTTTATCTCTGCTTTACCTAAAATCACATTTATTTACTATTGATGTGTTTATTCTTTTTTGTCCCTACGGGACAAGAGAGTGAATTCCAGGAGAAGCGATATCTCTTATATTTCGCTATTTCACCAGCACCTAGAACACACCCAGTAAATATTTGTGGAACATATCAGTAAATGAAATAACATTTTTAAAAGATTTTATTTTTATATTTTTTAAGTCTTTTTTAATTTAAATAATCTCTACACCCCATGTGGGGCTCGAACTCACAATCCTGAGATCAAGCTCCTCTGACTGAGCCAACTAGACACCCCATAAAAGATGTTAGCATAGTGCTTGGGAGTTCAAGAAATGTCCATTTTGGGGGCACCTGGTGGCTCATTCGGTTAAGCGTCTGCCTTCGGCTCAGGTCATGATCTCAGGGTCCTGGGATTGAGCCCCACATCGGGCTTCCTGCTCAGCAGAGAGTCTGCTTCTTCCTCTCCCTCTGCCCTCCCCATCCCCACCCCACTCGTGGTCTCTCTCTCTAAATAAAATAAAATCTTAAAAAAAAAAATGTTCATTTTCATTCCCTTTCTCATTGAGCGAATTACTTTGAAATGACTCCTATATAAACTCTAGTTTGTAGTCATTTTGCTTAAAACATTAACAATGTTCAGAATCTCTGTTTGGGTTTTCAAGATACTAATGCCATCGCAAGACAGCTGAGATGGTGAAAAATTTTGACCCAGGTTCAAATCCTGACTTCACTACTCTTTGAGTTATTGATTATAGAGAAGTCAATACATTTCTGAACCCCAATTTTATCACCAAAAAATGTGATTAATAATTACCTTAAAAGATTTTTCCTGTAAAGAGAAAATAATACATTTGTTTACCTTATGTAATATTTGAAATAGAGTAGGTACTTAATAAATATGACTTGTATCTGGAGATAGTAATTCCTTCCAAGTTAATGTTCCCAGGAAATTAAATTAGCAACTGATCTATTGTTTCATCTATATCATTAATATAATTGATGAATAATCCCAGACAGAGGACTGACAGTTGTAGATTTCTAAATGCTGCTGTTGAGCCATAGGTAACTATTCTTTGAAAATCCCTTGTAATTAGTTTCTGTGTTGATTTGGAGAAAGAGTATTTTAGGATCTTTTAGGGCTTTTTGAGTATTTCATGTGAAATAGTTTTTTAATCTAAAGAGAATAAAAATTTGTCATAGTAGCCTGACTGGTTTCTCATTCTTATGGGAGAAAATGGGGTGAGAAAATTATATTGATTTGTTGAGACTTGTCCAATGCAACACTACACTTATCTTTACTGCCCTCCATCTTAAAAAATATATAAATGAATTTGGCATAACTCACTTAAGTATTCTTGACTTCAGTTCAAGGTTATGCTTTGCATGTGAGCTCTTTCTTGGTCCTCTTGCATCTCATGTTGCTCTGAATTATGATTGTTGGGGTCTGAAATAGAATTTGATATTTTCTCAAATTACCTTGTATGTAAGTGACTTGGCCTTTTAATTTTAAACACTGATCATTTTCCTAAGTACTATTTCATTTGTTCTTTCTCCCATTAAGTGACTTCTTTTTCCTCTCGCATGTTATTTATATTCTAAGTAAATAAACCAGAGGCAACAAAAAGTAAACAAAAAATAGTTGGTGTGTGTATGTGTGTACAGAGATAAAGCAAATATTTATCAGCCTTTTTCATGTCTGCTTTTAAATATTATCTCTCTACCTCCCAAAGAGGGCATCATATTTTATTATATTGATTTCCATTTCTACTTTCTAGTCCTGGTTATGTGTTTTATCCATTCTTCTTGTGTATATATATTTTTTGAATTTTAGATATTTTAATTTGAGTTGGTATAGTATGTTGATGGAGAGCTCAGGCCCTGGAGTCAAAAGCCTGGTCTTAAATCTGGACTCTGTCACCATGGAGCTTGTGGTTCTGGGCTACTTACTTTACCTTTCTCTGTGCTCCATTTGACTGATCTTGTGAGTGGAGATATTAAGATGTCATACATACATATTTTGTGAATTTTAAAAGAGGTTGTGTACGTAAAGTACAAAGCATAAAGGCTGGCATAGAGTAAGCACTCAAGAAACACTAATCATTAATGTCATTAGGTTAATAATAAATTATTACTGGCTGTATTTTCTGTCTCCTTGTGGAAAATTATATGTCATCTTTTGGTAACATTCCCATTTTGGCTTAATATTACTAAATTACAGATGTGATAGCTTGAAGAAACCTATTCCAACCCATATTTTCAAAATAACAAAACTGAAGCTTTGAGAAAGACTTACCTGATCACATACCTAATTTGAGAAAGCATTATTTCCAATACCCTGCTCACAGTTCTTACCACAATTTGATTATTTGCTTGTTTTTTAAGTCTTGTCTTTAATTGACATTTATCCCCCTACAAATTATCCTCAGTTACACTGTCCCTGGATTGAGTAAGGCACTCCTTTCATACACTATACTTTCTTTTTTTTTTTTTTTTAAGATTTATTTATTTATTTGAGAAGAAGGGCAGGGGCAGAGGGAAAGAATCTTTCAAGCAGACTCCCAGGTGAGCGTGGAGCCCAGCTCTGGGCTGGACGTGGAGCTCAACCCCATGACCCATGAGATCATGACCTGAGCCAAAATCAAGAATTGGACACTTAACTGATTGAGCCAGCCAGGCGCCCCAGCTCTATACTGACTTTCTAATAATGCTAACAAAGTTTTCCCCTCTTTGATTTTAAGATTTCCACAAAGGTTCCTCAGATCTTTTCAAACTACTTGACCCTCTCTTCTTCTCGGCTATCCCTTGTCCTCCAGATTTACAGGACTGGCTTGCAAGTAGATAGCACCCTAATAGTGTGGTTTTAGAGGTAAAGTGGCAAAATCAGTTTCTTCCTTACAGTTGTCCCTTCCTCCCGTTGGTTGATAACTGGAATTCTATGATGCAGATTTTACCTTTTAAAATTAAACTTGGTTTATTGATGAAGTGTAAATGCCTCTAGGTGAGAAAATACTTTAGAGTGTAATAAACTCTATCTGATATGAATGAAGGATATGAGAAAAGAGGAAGGGGACACTGAAGGACCCTGATGTCTCAGAAGAGCAGCTTCTCTCACTTTCTCATGCGTTAACATTTTGCATTCCCCCAGTTAATAAGTTATGTTTGATTCATTAAATGCCCCATGAGGAAGTGACAATTGAGAATCATTAATTCATTCTTTTGACAGAGACAGAAACTGTAACTCTAAAGAGTTAAATGCATTTGTCCAAGGTCACCTATTTATGGCACCAGATGGCCTCCCTTATCATCTCACTAAGCTGAGCACCTTCCACTAGGTAACTGGTACCTTGATGTCCACTCTACTCCTCGAAATCTTTCCCAAATAAGGAAGCCTCCATGTTCACTCTCTTTTATCTGCCTGAATTGGTAGTGAACTCTACTGCTTCAGATTTCAACCTAAAGTAGATTTTAAAGCTTTTTTTTTAGTTATGTGTAGTTAATATCTTTTAAATATGTTGTCAAATTTATTGGTTACTGTCCCATGTTACATGTTCTTTTATGTTTTGATCATGTGACTTCAATGATTAATCCCCATAAGGAGGGTACACTGTGTACTTTGTGTAAACTCCCAACCAAAAGTGTAATTCATTAACGTAGTGAACACTGTTTTAGTTATGCCTACACTTTTTTAGTTTTGTAAAAGTTGAGGGGATATATATGTATAGATATAGATGTATAAAGCTAGATAAATATGCAGGTTTTTTTAATTGGTGACTTTAATAGAAACAGATAAACATAAATGGAAAGTTGGGTTTTTACAGAAGCTGAATTTTATTTTAGACATGTTGGTTTTGACATGATAGTAAGAAAAAATTGTGAATATCCAGGAGGAAATATATTTAAAGGAAGACTAGGACATGGGAGATTGGCTATGAACTGAAGCTCTGGTTTGAGACCCATTTGCTAGTGGTGTTGTTATTTTATAAAATACAGTATAAGGAAGTAAAACTATAGACAGCTAAAGTGAATTATGAACATTAACTATTTTTAATCAGTCGTAGAGTATTTACAGATGAACTCTCCGGTGTGGAGCATGCTGATGCCGCTATCGAAATGCCAACAACCAGAGGACTGTTTGAAGAAAGAGAGCAGGGATGCATGGAAAAGAATGTAGACAAGTGAAATAGAAGCAAGTGCGAGGGCAGGGACACAATAATAATAATAATAAAAAGCAATTACAAGCAATGGATCAACAAGTACAAAATGGCATAGTACAATTATATTCCGAGGGGACAGAGGAGGGTGAACGGAGGGAGGGAGGTTAATTGGGAAATGCTTCCTCAGGGCAACGACAGCTGAACAAGGTCTGAAGGAAGTGATAGGTCTGAATTGGTCAAGAGCAGCAGGCAGGGAATTCAGGATGGAGGGAAGGGCCTAACCAGAAGATGAAGGAATGGATCAAGCCGTGTGGAGAGAATAACAAATGGGCCATTTTGCCTCCAGTGTAGAGACTAGGTGAAAACTATCAAGACATCCTTCTAGAAAGGTTTGAAAGGGGAGTGACATGGAAACAGCAGTTCTTGTAAAGAATAATGCCAATAATGCACTTTGAAAGGTATAGATATTTTAATGTATTTGAGTACATGACTTAGTTTTCAAAATGTAGCTATTAATGAATTTCTAGGGCACAGCCTCCTGTTGTCCAAATTACATGGAAATATGTGTCCGTATTCCCCTCCTCATCACTGTTTGAATTCCCTTTTTTTGTTTAACCGTACCAAGAGAATAGAGAGTGCCTGACAGATACTTGTTCTTGGCTAAAATTCTGTATCGTGCTTTGAAATATTATTCTTCCTAGCAAATGTTAACAGTTGCTAATGTCATTCAAAAATAGTTGAGGAAAAATATGTTTGTGAAACATACAGCTTTTACTGTCAAATTATTTCCTGAGTGAAAGGAAAATACCATAGTGCTCTGCTATTTATTGAATGGGAATCCTTTAATGTTGTCAAGGATTTCATCAAACTGATGCCTTAAATAAGTAGGGAAATCATGTGCCCTCTGTTTCAATGTCTGTTTCCTCATGATGAGGCAGCCACCCCACTCAGCTGTCCAGATGGGACTACCACCCATCACAGTCCTCTCAGATAGGATAACCAGAGCATAACTACTGTGGAGCAATGCAATTATGAATTTCTTGAGGGGGAAAAAGAAGAGATAAGTGCAGGGAAGTCAGCTAACGTGGTACATGGGTGGTTCCAGGCAGCAAAAGGGTTAATCAGATTTTCATTTTAGATAGTCGCCTTAGTAACAATCAGAGAGCCCAGGCTGTATCTTTTCCATTTGTAGGGAATGTTTAGATTTACAGAGTAGCTTAGCTTATTATATACCTGCCTTGATTGCTGGATAAGGCTTGTGATTAAAAACAGAATAAGATTCATTCTTGTAATATTGTAAAGAAGAGCAAAACATTAAAAATGATGTCACTGGTGGTCTAGGGTTCTGGGAAATTACTGATACCAGAACTCTAGAGGCAACAGGGTTCCTCGAAAAGTTAAAATAATGAAGGTCAGCATCTTTTGCTTAAACTTTTGGTGAAAATGAGTCTGGGTTCCCATTTTTAAGAGTGAATCTGAAAGCAACGAATAACATTGGCTAATAATGCTCAGAGGATTGGACGTCAACCTCATTTTTCATGCCAAATTGCATTAAGCTCTCAGAGATGCATTTGTTTATGTTGCGGATTAAGTGCTATGTGGCCCTTAAGTCAGGAATTGAAAAACGTGTGTGTGTGTGTGTGTGTGTGTGTGTGTGTGTGTGTGTGTGTGTGACGTGTTTGAAAAGTTCTTATTTTCAGAATGTCTGGAAGAGTAGACCAGTGACACTAAAATTTAAAGTCCTTAACTTATCCACTGGCCAAACAGCAGGAAAACAAACTCGACACACTGCTCTTCACATGGCCTCAAACCTCACCTGGAGAGACAGATTTCCTAAGGGCAGAGAAAAGCGTGCAGTCTGTTTGCCAAGACCAGCTCTGTCTGGAGCGGCTGCTGCCAATTAGTGACAAGTGATACGTAGGGAGGCCATGATGCACATGGAGCTTCCAGAGTTCAGCAGCTTCAGAAATTACTCTCTGAAACAAGAAGAACACAGTTCTTAGGAGCATAGTTCATTCCTGTTCATGGTAGTAACTTGGTAACCAGTGAGCCTCCTCAAAATATCTCAAAAGTCAGTATGTCAGGCTCCAGTAGCCACTGAATTTATACATTATTTACAGACAGCTTCTGACTTACTTTTGCTTATTATATTAACTTAAAATTGCCCAGGGTTCCACCTCTGGCATTCAGCAAGTATCAAATATTTAGCCAAGAGAGCGACTGGAGAGATTTGAGACTGAAATGAGCAAACAAACAAAAACTTGGGAGATTTAAAGACTGTGTCTGCTCAGATTTGGAGGCAGGGGGAAGAAAGTTTGGTAAAGCGGGGATAGCTTAGTAATGACAGGTCTACCGGTGCCGTAGCGATCATCCATACCGTAATATCAGTTAATTCAGTCGGAGTGTTTTTCTCACGAAAGCTGCTTCACCGAATTGATGGAAGCCTGTGTGTTTGTCTGTTTCACGGTGGAAGAGAACAGAGGGTCACTTTGGAGCAGGGAGGAGTTTGTGAGGTAGGACACCTGTACGTCAAATGAAGACCTGTTGTTGAGAAGTTGATGTGGCTGAAAAAGCTCCAAGGATTAAGGGGAGAATGATTTCGGAAGCTGGGAGACAGGAACCGAGAAGGAAGAAGGCAGAAGAAGACAAATCATATTAAAATTTTTCCTGTGGCCAGAGAAAGATAAGGAAATATCCTGCCTCCCTTTCTGTCCCTCCTCTAACAAATGACCCTTTTCCTGGACACAGGGATTTATACCTAATGTGTAGCTAGATTAAGAACTAAATAACCTTCTTGTAATCTAACCTTGAAACTTTACCATTTGCAATATTGGGTCTATGCCAGTTCTTTGCTCAGTTTGAGTAAGATATAGATTCTTTTTGAAGGAAAAAAAAAAAACAACAATTCAATAGGCTCAAGGTTTTCCAGAGATTTGCAGGCTGCCATTTGAAAAACACTAAGTTAAAGAAATTAAAATATTCTATTTACTGTATTTCATATGTAAATCTTGACTACAAAAGACATGATTTGCCATCATGCAAGGTAAAAGTATGTTTGTTTTCATATTTGTTGTGTTAGGATCAAAATGAAAACATCAAATTGAAAAAAAAAATGCCCATAAAATATCCAACACCCTAAGGGGACTACAGCCTCTGGGTTGAGAAACACCGGTGAAGGTGAAAAACGTGTTTTGAGTTCCAAATGGTGCATTTTTCAAATGAACTTTCAGAGTCCATTTGTAACTAGGACTCCCTGTATTTAATCATTTCACACTAATTTTTCCCTGGTTTGAATTAAGAATGTCTCCAGCACAGTCATCTAACATTTCCAACATAATAATGTCATTCCAACAATACTGAAAAATAAAACAAGATCGTTGACAGAAAAACAAGCTATAAATATTTGGTTAGAGTATGGAAGAATTTTTCAAATGTCTAATAATATATTGAGACTTGGCTCTTTATTAGAAAGTCTGTGAACTTTCCTTCTCCTATGCTCTCCTTCTACAGGGTCACTATATATTTAAATTGTGTGTCTGTAACATTTTAGCATGTGAACCAGGATATAGTCAAAAAGACCGATGTTCCAAAAAGCTGAAATGAAGAAGATAATTTTCATTCCTGGGGAAATAGTGGAATGTTAAAGAAGGATCATTTTCTTAGCCTTTTTCTGAATTCATGGGGGAAACCTATGCTGTCACCCACTTACTTGGCAGAATTGCCGTCCATCACCATCTCAAAACTCCTTCATCCGTATCCAAGTCACTTTTGCAGTTACTTCTCTTAATTCTTCAGCCAACCCACTGATTGCCTTGGGAAGTTTTTATACCGACCCTCCCACTCAATCCGTGCACCTTTTCCTCTCCATAATACAAAATGAAAAATCTTGCAGGCATTTTCAAAATGTCTGCTCTTTTATAATCTTTACGAAGTTCAGGATTGCCATCATGCATAGTCGGCCACCAGTACATGCCTATGGATTGTTGGTTTGACCGAAATAGAGTTAAATTGAAGTCAGTCCTACTTTTCATAAGTAGTCCCCCTTATCCTCATTTTGCTTTCCATGGCTTTAGTTACCCACAGTCAACTGAGGGCCAAAAGCAGATGAAACTCCTTCTGACGTAATGTTGGAGGGTCAGTAATAGCCTAATGCTACATGACAGGGCCTGGGTCATTCCCCTCACTTCATCTCCCCCACATGGGCATTTTGTCATCTCACATCATTGCAAGAAGAAGGGCGAGTGCAGTACACTAAGCTATTTTGAGAGAGAGCGCACATTCACATAACTTTTATTACAGTATGGTGTTTATAATTCTGTTTTATCATTTGTTATTGTTATTGATCTCTTACTGTGCCTAATTTATTAATTAAACTTTATTATAAGTGTATATGTGGGAAAAAAACATATATAGGGTTCAGTACTATCCTCAGTTTCAGGCATCCATTGAGGGTCTTGGAATGTATCCCTTAAGGATAAGTGGATGTGGGGGAGAACTACTGCATTTACTTAAAATTCATGTGCCGACCAAAATTATGCAAATGAAATTGCATAATTAATTTGAGATTTCCCACTGGTTGTTCAGTTGTCAGCACAAGCAAATGATGACTGAGGTCAGTAATGATGTTGCCCTCCTCCACAGTTTTCTATGTGAGCAAAGTAAACCATGGTGGAAAGGGTGTGTGTGATGGGGAGTGGGTAGGGAAGGAGTAGAAAGGGAAAGGAAGAGTAAAGAAGGAATGGGGAAACAAAAGAGCACTGGAGAAGATGATTATAGGCAGCATGGATAATTATTATCGGAGTAAGTGTCAAACATTGGAGATCAAAGCTGATGAATTTTAAGTATATTAGAACTTTGGGTAAAGAAAATAATAAATATGATGCTAAGAAAAATCAGTGAAAAAATGACTTTGAAAAAGAATAGTGAAGGGTTCTCTGAATTTTGATGGGCAGGAGGGGTAAGAAATAAAACTAAAAGATGGAAGGAGCTCCAGATAGCTTTGGTGGACATATGTTTTGTCTCATTGATGAAGAATCCACACTTCTGAAGGCATCCTTAGCCTCTGATCCTGTGCATAGCCTAGGTCCCCATAGAATCCCTCAATTTTGAGGCTTACCCACACTCTGATTTGGGTATTCAGTTTAAGGCCCTGTTAAGAGGAATGTGGAGAACTTGGCTAACTTCCAGAGCAGAGCAGTAAAAATAGTACCGTGAGAAAAGATTAAGGTTCCAGAATATCAAATCATCTTGCCCAAAAAATAGAAGGCTAATACATGATGTAAGTGCCTTTCAAGGTTGAAGAGATATTACCCTTCAACTGGAATTCCACCTTCATTTCGGAAAACTGAAAGCAAGTCATTTTGCATTACAACTGGACACGTTCAGGTTAGACATTCTTAGGGTTTGACTTTTGGAACCTAGTAGTTTGCCAAAAAAACAAAATTCCCCACTTGTTATTAATTATCTCCAACACACCTTTTAGTTATTTCACTCGTTTTTATTAGTCAATCACAGATCATTATATTTTTCCGAACAATTCCAGGGGCATGCATTATTTTATTAAACAATATCAGAAGTCCGAGATGTTACCTTATTATTATTTCTGTTTCTAAGCCTGGATACTTTAAATGTAAGCATTCCGAAGTGCTTGCTCCCTATGTTTTGAAATACTCTATTGCTTTTCTTTGATTCTAACTTGTTCATGTGGAATTTCCTAAGAGGGAAACAGTGCTGGTTCATTAGTTATTTTCTCAAGTTTGTAAATTGCATGCGAAAAACTTTCACTAAGAGTCACCCCTCCTTAAAATCTTAGTCATATTTTGTCTTCTGCAACAGTATACCTAAAATAGCTGAGAAATTCTGATGCCTTTTCTTTGTTTACTGATTTTAAGATCATTATGCATACTCTAATGCATAATTATAATTATGCATTCATGATGTTACTTGTGCTGGCTTAACTCAGAAATAGTGTGAAGCAGCTAATCTCGAAGCTACAGGCTGTTTCCCATCACTTAGATTCTGATCAGAGCTGTTTGTTGAGTCTTATTGGAACGCGGACTCTATGTGCACCAGTCCCACGGCTGGACCCTTCGTTTTATCATTAGTTTCACTCCCTGCCTTTTCTTTTTCTCTCCAAATTTGTGCTTTTAAGACAGGAAAACTACAAGATAATTTGGTTTTGTTGCATATGTGTAGTCTATTCACGGCAATTAAATGAGAGGGATCTCTAAAATTATCCATTTTATTTATAATCCACATTTAGTATTATATGTCATAAAAACAGACATAGTGCCATTTCTCATGCTTGAGATTTTACTATCAACCGGCTTTATCACTGAGTTTACTTCAGTGTCGTTTAAACTGGTCTAGTGCAAAACTACCAACCTTTCTTCCATATGAATAGTGTGAGTTTGGCCAAAAATGAAGTTGGGGTCTGTGTATCTTAACACATTGTGCCCTTATCAACGATTGCGAAGTATTCATGCATGCATATGGTAGAAAGGATGCTATCTACAACACTGTAAAGATAGTAACATTAAACACACACACACACACACACACAAAAACTAGACCCTTGGTTATTAGAAACTGAAATTTGGATTAGTCTGTAATAGCACAACATGGAAATACACGCAGTTTCAAAAGATACGGAGGACAGAGCCGTAAATAAGGCATTTTGCTCTGCATAAGTCAGGGGGTAGAGCAAACTCTATTTGTGCTTGTAGTTTAACCTTTCCTTTCTTGCAGACTTGAATTAGGGAAAATCCACTTCACTGTGAATTAGTGACATTGTTTTGTGATTCTCAAATGTAATGGGAGTGGAGCCCCACCAAAAGTATGCTTGGAAGTATGTGTATTTGTTGAAGGGACTCTGTCTCTGTTTCTAGGGGATGGGGCAACGTTGTGTCAATTTTTTAATATATTTATAGCCACTGTGCTTATTTAAATTTCTAAATATTAAAGGACACCATGAGTGTGTTTTAAGACTTTGTTCCAGTGCATGGTATTAGAAAAATTTGCACTACTTAAAATTTTTGACCTAGCTCAGAAATTCCTAATTTAGAGTCCAAGGCAGGGGAATGGCATAATTAGGAGCTCAATGTCCAGAGCCTTTTCAAATTATTTCCCAGATGCCCTACAAGCAAATTTTTAGACCTTGTAGGTACTAGTAAAAAGGATAGGCAGAAAATTTGGAGTAATATCAACAGAACAAATTATTTTATAACCAGTATGTAGAGCTTTTCATCATACAAGGTAAGACTTTATTCAAGTAACCTTAAGTCGCCATGAAAATCTTTTCATTCTGCTGCTAGTGGTGTGGTCGTCTCCCCACTAACCAATTTATTGAGTAGTTAAAAAGTCAAAAGATCGTTCAGAATAGTAAAATCTCTTACATATGTATAGTATGCTATATTGATCGTTCTGTTGATATCTGGACAGAATAAATTAAATAGGCATAAGACTTTTCATAGATATTTAGCTATTTCTTAAGTTTTTCCCCATTTCCCCAAGTCAGTATACATAATAATTATAAATGAACACTTAACTGTTTGTCAGGTATCAGTGTAAATGATTTATAAGTATTAATTTATCTCACATCACATCAGCCCCATGAGGTATTATTATTCTCATTTTACAGATGAGGAAACTGATACACAGAGAAGTAGAGTTTACTGACCGAGATCACACCATAGATGAGTAGCGAAGGTTGGATTTACACTTAGGCAATCTGACTCTAGAACCCACGCTTTTAGCCACTGTGTTAACTGCCTGTCTGTTAAGTCTGTAGTCTATGAACTGAGTAGGTTCCTGCTTCTTTTCCTCATGGTGCTTATCACATTGAAGAAAAATATTGTAGGTCATAAACAATATTTGAATTACAACTGAACTCTTTAGTTTCAGACACACTGATTCAAAAGAACTACCTTTTTTTCCATCTCTGCTCTGTTTCTACCCAGTGCTTTTTATTGAGGCTCCTTTTAAACTTCCCAGTTTATTTTGAACTTCTGTTGGCAGGTGAAACAGCTCTGATTATGTTTTGTTCAGTCTACCTGTGAGCAACCCAGTTTAAGCTGGGGAACATGCTAACTAAACCCAAACTGAGATATTTCTTTAAGTGGAGACTCCCCGCCCCCCCCCAAAGACCCCCATCAAGGAGCCAAGACTATGTAATGCAGTTTAAGTTCCTTAAGTGGGTGCATCCAGAGATTCTGAAGAGTGGAATTGACCAGTCAGGCATGGCGGCCTTGCCGCCCAGAGTGTACATTGATGCCTCACTGTGAAGTACTGTGTTGAGGCTCTATTCTGTCTGTTGACCAGTTGGGTATGTAGCGAATCTATTATTCATTTGTTCTTGTGTGATCAGTGCTGAACTGAGTGAATTTTAGCCTAAAGACACTTTGGATTTCATCATGAATTCTGCTTATGATTGGAAAAGTTTATATAGGCTATGTTTTATCCTAAGCTATAAACATTTCTACAGGTATAAAAAATGCTTGTAGTCACAAAAATAAAAATCTTAAAAGCATTGCATATTTTTCAATGTCTTTAATATCACTAAGTAGGCTATGTTCAGTTCTGTTCCTCTTATACCCACTTGATGCCTGATATTGATATTTAGTGTCTCAGCTAGACTTTTAAGGCCCAAAACTGTGCAAATGTGAGAAATAATTCACTATAAACCTATAAATTTCACAGCTCGGAAAACCCTGAAGGTTATTAATGAAGCACCATGCAATTAGCTTATACAAAGTGCAGCTAGGAATCATGCATAATGTAAAACAGAAACTGCTAACCACTGACTCATGGAAGATCATTTAAGCTAGTTTTCATGGACATGAAGAATTGATATTTAACACAATTCCTAAGAAGATTCTTTTTGCTTTAACACCGTGGAAAGAATTTAGTTTCTTACAGATTTGCTAAGAGAAAAAGAGAAAACAGTTCATGGTTAAGGCAGTTTCCAGCAATGTGAATTTGAACAAGTTGTTTAATATTTTAGAATCTCAGTTTTTACCTTTACAAAATGGACGTAGCAGTGGAATTGTGAAAATTAATTCAACAAGTAGTGCAGCACCTAGAATTTTAGTACATAGTTAATGCTTAATGAAATGTTATAAATCATGTATTAGGGAAATGTGTCACTCTTCCACCCAGCTAAAATTCTTGTTTTACTGGGAATTCTGCATTTTGATGGAAACAAATTTCTTTAGGAGTATTAGAAACATAAGCCAAACACTTGCATAGAATAACATACCTGTTACAGCTTTAAGCTCATTACATACATTAACTCATTTAATCCTCAAAATAATCCTATGACATAAATACTTTTATTATACTTGTTTTAGAGATGAAGAAACAGAGTAGTTAAGTAACTTGCCCTAGGTCATACAGCTACTGGATGGAGATGGTGCAGGCTTAGTCAGCATGACACCAAGGTACAAGCTTTAAAATTTGACTATTAATAAAGCATATTAAGTGTGATAATGTGTATGATAGTATATACATAATTTATCTTGGCTACATTTCATAAAATATTTCCATTTTTGAAATATTTTTTAATTTTATTTTTGATATACTTATTAGTAACAATAATTAAATGGATATATAGTAAACTGATGTTGATAGAAGTAGAAGTGCATGGCTTAAACTAAGCTATAAATAAGAAAGATTTATAATTGGGTTTTAGATATAACTACTAAAAATATAAGCTATATTTTATAGATTTTCAGTGTATATTGGAGAAAGCCTTAGTATTTTTAAATTCAGAATTAAAGTGTAATCCTAAATTGTCATGAAGATCCCTTAAGATGAGTCTGTTAACCACTTCTCATCTATTACTATGCTGTCATTTGGTCATGGACCATCAAATATGCATTGAGATTTCCAAATGTATCAGTCATATACTTGACATATCATGAGCCTGATTATAAATATTGATTTAAATAATCTATGTGTATGTCATTTAAGCATTTTTATTATCAATACATTGTGAGCATCTAGAGGAGGTGTAACACATCTTTCATCACTTCTATTCTTAAGAGTTCTATATGTAGTAGATAATTTAATAAATGTTTATTGAATGGATAATGAATATACTCAATTTCTAGTAAAGTAAAAAGTGATTATTTTAAAAGCAGAGTAACCTAAATTAGTCTCTCAAAATAGAAATGGCATGGAGATATCCAAAAATAATGCTGATCGGTCATTACTAGTTAGAATGTTTATACATAAAGTTACATTTTTTATGTGGCAAAAACCACATCTTGGGGTGCCTGGGTGGCTCAGTCATTAAGCGTCTGCCTTCAGCTCAGGTCATGATCCCAGGGTCCTGGAATCAAGCCCCGCATCGGGCTCCCTGCTCTGCGGGAAGCCTGCTTCTCCCTCTCCCACTCCCCCTGCTTGTGTTCCCTCTTTCACTGTGTCTTGTCTCTCTCTGTCAAATAAATAAATAAAATCTTTAAAAAAAAACAAAACACATCTGGACAATGTAAACCAACTTGGTCCGACCTTTAATATCATACACATGCAGCTAAATGCAGAATTTAACCCCTGGTATTTGCACTCAACCATTAAGTTTTTATAGATGTGTTACTTTGTCATGTTAACGTTATTTAGATAGTCTCTCTAGGGGTGTCTGGGCGGCTCAGTCGGTTAAGCGTCCAACTCTTGGTTTTGATTCAGGTCATGATCTCAGGGTCCTGGGATCGAGCCCCGCAGTGGGCTCCATGCTCAGCGGGGAGTCTGCTTGAGGATTCTGTCCCTATCCCTCTCCCCAACCCCCGCCCCGCTCACCTGATCTCTCTCTCAAATAAATAATAAATCTTTAAAAAAATATTCTTTCTAACGTACACGTTGATACTTTTATTCATATTTCTATTCCTTTTGTAAAGAATATGGTTTGAGAAGTTTGTCCAGGGTCAGTATTAATAAAGGTTTATCTCATTTGGTTCTGATTTCATACCATGCTCCTTTAGTTGCCCCACACCCACAGGTATATTGAACAAAGGCCCCCTGGATTGGGAGCATATAGAGGTGAACCTGTCTCATTGGTCAGAGTCCTCTTCTGCTTGTTTTTCCCCACGGAAAGCAAGGCAGCTTGCATCCGGAAGGGAAGGCCACTCCCAGTGACTGGGCACTTGACTTTTATTCCCTGGAAGTACAGAATTAGTAGAGTCCTTCTGCATCTGTTGATTTGGAAAAAAAATACTGAAAACTACTCTCGTGGTCAGAGTCTTACTTTAGATACTTAATTTAAGTGTTTGCAATATTCTTGTTATTAAAATGTCTCACAGATTAGATAAGCTTTGTTCTACTGCTCTGTCGCACCTTCACACTGCTGCCGGTTAGATTGCCAAGCTTTGAAGCTTTGGCACCAACTTTCAATAACTTGTCTCATAAAAACCTGCTTTCCCAAAAGGTGCTATATTTATCACAGTACCTACTGTATGGTTTAACAATGCCATCATTTTTCTTTTTTCTCTTTGGAGGGAGACACCTTTCTCGTTCCTGTTCTTCCATTTTTGCCATAGACTGTTACCATCAGTTTCAAATATCAGGTATATTTTAAGTTCAAGATATAGGGGAGTTCTTAATAATGTATGGTTACAGACAAAAATAAAGGTACATATCATGAAAACAAAACATCTAATGTTTTGGGGAAAAGAAAAACCCTTTGCATTTGGTTTTAAAATTTACTATATTGTTAATATCAGGATTGCCCTTTTTTCTTTGGAGGGGAAGGGCTGATATTAAGATTGGCTCAAATGGTAATAAAGAGACAGTTTAAAAGGTGTCCAAAAGATTCATTACATATTGCAGTAGATTAATTCATGAGGGACAGACATATCTCAGTATCTGAGGATGACTTTGTGCAGGATAGAGCTTTTTCTTTTCTTCCACAGAATGCCTTTGGGGTAAATCTCAAAAAGAGACTGCTGAATAGAACTGACCACTATTTTTTTTTTTACGTGTAAATAGGTCATCGATAGTTGAATGTGTGTATATACATCTGTTACCCGCTCTGTATAATTCTTCATACTAACATTTTTATTTTGACCACACCACTTTCTCTGACCACACCATTTTCCTTGTATTAATATCCCAAGGTAAAGTAAATTAGATGACTTTATTAACTGCTTGAGCAATAAAAAAAAAAAAAAATAGTAGCATTTCCTCAAGATAGTGTAAGCCCGTGTGTTGAATTTTCATATATATCTTCTCCACACTCAAGATTTGAGTTTAGACTTGACAAAAATTCTATGGTAGAAAACCTTATGATATTATTGTCAAGCTGTAAGGACACTGGAGATCATCTTACAAAGGAGAAAGATGAGACCCTGAGAGGTTAAGTGATTGGCCCCAGGTCACACAGCTGGGATCATGGCTTTCCGGGTCCCTGAATCCCGCCACAGGTTTATGTGAGGAGGGATACCCCAGAGCAATTTACTTTTTCCTTCCCTAGGCTTCGGTGCTGACGACACTCTTTTGCACATTGCACTAGGTGCAAGCCCAGAAATTCTGCCAGGAGCAAAACAACACTCCTTAAACACTCTGTGACTTTCAGAACTGTATAAAATAAAAGGTTGAAGTTAATGGTTGCCAGCTTTCAGGGAGTAGTTCCTCTTTGGAGCCAAATATATGTGGAGAACAGATGAGACTGTGGGAGTGAGTTGGCAAAAGGGAAAGAGAATTGAATCTCTTCTTTTTTTGAAAATGAAAGTATAAATAAATATCTGGGTAACTTGGATGTTTATTATTCATTTAGAGAGTCTTCCCACTTGAAAAATGAAATATCTGTATCTTTAATATGAGGATTCTTGAATAATAATTTTATATTATATTTCTAATGATCATGAAATAATCTTTTTTTTTTTTTGGAAGCAAAGAGATTATTTTAATGACCTGGATATATGGAACTATTTGTGTTCACATTCTTAAAAGATCATTATTTCTTATACTGAAATTCCTGTATTTAAGAGTGACTCATGTTGCAATAATGGGTTTCCATAATTTTGAGAACTCAAAGCAAATATACCTCAGAGATAATGATTATTTAAATTTTTGGTTCATAGAGATAAAACAGTCTTTGACATAAGGAGTATGGATATAGGAGCCAAGAATTCTATCATTTTATTTCACACTCATTTTGTTTTTGAAAAGTCTCTTATCGTGTTTGAGATCCCACATACCACAGTGATCTTAAAGATACTTGTTAGCAGAAGCTCTCTGGGATTTCACTCTCATGCTGTCCTTAAGGGATATTTTGTAGAATTGTGCTCAAGAGAAACACTATTCTAATGAAACCTTCCTGGGATTTTCATTCATAAATCTGTTCTGTGCCTAATGGTATAGTGTAGTGGTCCTTGTTAGAGCACATTACTGATGCCTTTCCAATTTAGACTTCTCACGTTTTTTCCAATTGAAGAGTATTCTTAATTTATTTGAACTTGAGTTTGAAAATGTATCTAGCGCATCAGTTTTTTTCAAGCAATGGAAATTTGATAATCTTTTACTAAGTTGAGTTTTGTTGTTTCTTTAACAATTACTGTAGGTAAAATACTTGGTATGAGTTTGGAAGTTCCTGAAGTTACTTCTTCAATTTTAAATTTTTTTTAAGTTTATATTTATTTATTCATTTAAGTAATATGTACACCCAGTGTGGGGCTCAAACTCAGACCCCAAGATCAAGAGCTTCATGCTCTTCCACAGAGCCAGCCAGGCACCCTGGAAGTTACTTCTTTAAATCTGTTTGTACATCTCTGTCTTTTTGTCTTTCTGTCTCTCTCTCTCTCTATTTCTCTCGTTTTTAGACACAGTAAACAAAAGGAAGATGGCAACTCTCACCCAAGGTACATCCCAATGTAGTTCAGTAGCCATTTCATTCTTTTTTAAGTATAAGCACATGACTTTAATGGAAACACATGATACACCTAGTCATATCTGAATGATGTCTGGCATTCATTAGACATGGAGAATATTTAGGTGTTATTGTTAGAACCTGCTTTTATATCATCACACAGGTAATGTTGACCCTGCAAGACCACATGGAATAGAGTTATTCTGTTTCTGTAATTTAAAGTGTCCTCTATTCTTGGAATGAAAAAAAAAATTCTTGGCCTCCAAAGCCTCAAGCTCAAACATTTCACATGGTGTCCTATATAACTATTTTTTATTATGTTATGTTAATCACCATACATTACATCATTAGTTTTTGATGTAGTGTTCCATGATTCATTGTTTGCGTATAACACCCAGTGCTCCTATATAACTTTTTAAAGGATGTTTACTAAAAAACACAGTTTTATTAGGTGGAAATCATCATACTAAATGTTATCTTTTTTTTTAGATTTTATTTACTGATTTTTTTAAGACTCTCCACCCAGTGTGGGGCTCGAACTCACAAAACCTGTGATCAAGAGTCGCATGCTCTGCCAACAGACCCCGCCAAGTGCCCCCATACTAAAAGTTTTATAGTTCCAGTCAGGTCAGTAATGTTGAGACTATATGCCATGCGTAGAATCACTGAAAACACACTTGTATAGAGCCTTGAGTTATATTACTTGACATTTCTCCCCACTCTTGGTAGTCCAAGATTTTAAGTTATTTTGTGCCCATAGGATAGGCTGTTGGTGAAGGGAATTTTTAAATTCAAGCTCACTGTCACCAGAGACTTCACACAGTTAAAGGGAGAGTGATACAATGTTTTCGTGACTGTCAGATTGTGTTTGAATTTAATTCCAGTATGGAGAACTGTTTGGATATATTAACTGAAACTTTTACTGTGTAGTAAAGTACAAGGTCAAATCACATACAGTACCATTTTTTTATTTAGATGTAGACAATAATTCAGTTGGGGGAGAGTGGCCATTTTTCTGGTTCTAACTATATAAATCTAATGTCTACAGTAATTTGGAAAATTTTCTATGCCTACTATCAAATATGTTTTTATAGCTGAGAGAATAGAAACAGCAATGAATTGTTAAAACAGCTATGAATTTTGCCAAATAGGCTTCAAGCCCTCTTCACCTATTGCCCAGTTAAGGAATCAACATCCTGAGAGCATTTTTATCAGCATCAAACTACCTCTCATGGCATTGGCTTGAGATTCTCTAATGAGATTTTGTTATATTTCCTCAACTAAAGTCAGTGGAGGCCAATTTTTCTATGAAGTGACTCTTCTAGCTCTTTTAAAAGGCTGTAAAGTCAGGCTCTTCTCATAGGTCAGATTTTCCTAAGACTTCTAGCTCTTCCTAAGCCTCATTTTGGAAATCCTCAACAAATATTTCCAGCAAAATTTGGAATCCCTAAGACAGCATTATGTCACCAGTTTCTTGGGTTAGAATTATCCTCTGTGCTTTACCTTTGGGCTGTCTACTTTTATCTCCATTAACCTTTTGGCTTGAGTATAAACATTTATTGAAGGCTACCTCCTTTGTCGGTCCAGTAACTCCAAAGGTTAGTGAGAAGTGGATGCTAGTTTGACCTCTTTTATCCACATTAGATGATTCTAATTATTCCTAAGAAATGACACTTTTGACCCATTTTGTCCTTGTCAAGTTTGTCTAGTTGTGGGCTGTCGAAGCATGAAACTCTGGGTTCAAACAGTGTCCAGGAGTGCACATTTTTCTAACTTACAATGCGGAGCCTCAAAAGTGCACACTATTTCTTTTTCTTTTTAAAACATGCCGGTTTAACTGAAACTCAGGGCTCCTGTTATGTCCCTTGAATTGATTTATTCCTGAAAGAGACCGCCTAGATATGAAGTGCAAACTTTAACCTGTAAAAACCCATGGGTTATTGAATACAGGAAAAAAAGAAAAAAAAAAAAACCTTTACATAAGTGAGGATAAGCTAGGTTTTGCTGAGGTTGCAAGCAACTCTAATATCACAGCAACATTTTACATAAAGAAAGAAGTTTATTTTCTTATCACGCTACATGGCCATTATGATTCCTGGGGCTTCCTCCTTACATGGTTCCACGATCACTTCAGCAAAAGCAAGGCGTGATGGTGAGTCCATTGGCTCTTACAACTTCTCTGTGGAAGTGACATGGGTCATCTCTTGTTCAATTTTATTGGTCCAGTGAAGTCATATGGCCATCCCTAACTTGAACAGAGATCTGGAAAGCAGAGAGCTGGGAACAACGGATCAGTAGCGCCAGTGACTACCACCAGGTTTAAATTGGATACTTAAGAGTTTTTGTCTTGACTTTTATGGAAATAGCGACAAACATGATCAGCACCTGAGAAATAGTAAGGATTCAGTAAATGTTTTTGGACATTTTTAATTCATTTATTCATGTAGCTATTCAGTAAAAGTTTGGCATGCATCTGCAGTGCACTAAACACCATGCTGGTTGCTTTATAAGACTTTCCTTGAGATAGAAATGATTTGGCAGATGTGTGTTCTGAAATTCAGGACATTTGAGTTTAAGTGGTTTTCCGGTCACAGAGCCTGCCCATAGCACGTAGTAGGATTCAAACCGAGGCCATCTGACTCCAAGAACAGTAATGTGCTTTTGGTTCCATCCCAACTGTAAGGTCGATGGTAAATCATGAAACGTTTTAAATACTTAATTGTAGGAGCAGAAATTATTACAATCACCACTATGTATGTTCTTGTACTTGAAGACAAGAACATTAAGCATATCTAATGATTGTGGAATGACAATGTAGATTTTTTGTTATTCCAACGAAGAAGAAGCTGTTTCACACTTTTGAGTACTTTTGATAAGAACTTAAAGTCTTTTTTTTTTTAACTGTAAGTCAGTAAACCCACATGCCTTTTGTATTAGTTTTCTATTGCTGCTGAAACAGATTACCACAAATTTAGTGGCTTAAAACAACACAAATTTATTATCAGTTCTGTAGATCGGATCCAGTATGGAATCTCATTAGACTAAAA
This sequence comes from Halichoerus grypus, assembly GCF_964656455.1. NCBI lineage: Eukaryota > Metazoa > Chordata > Mammalia > Carnivora > Phocidae > Halichoerus > Halichoerus grypus. The sequence goes on along the minus strand of NC_135716.1, from coordinate 31,882,622 downwards.
TCAAGATGTCAGCAGGATGCTTTCCTTTCTGGAGGTTCTAGGGGAGAATACCTTTCCCACCATTCGAGCTGGTGGCAGAATTCAGTTCCTTGAGGTTGCAGAACGGAGGTCCCTGTTTCCTTGCTTCCTGTAACTGAGAGTCATCCCAGTTTCCAGACACTATGGTGTTCCTTAGTTTATAGCCTCAGTATGCCATCTTCAAAGACACCAAAGGCAGGTGGAATCCTTTTCATATGGAATCCCTTTGATCTACTGTTTTGCCTCTCTCTTCTATGTGTTAGATGGGGCCTATCCAGATAATCTAGGATACTCTCACCATTTCACGGTCCTAAACTTTAATCACATCTTTAAAATCCCTTTTCCCAAGTAAGGTAATATATTCCCAGGTTCCAGGGAATTGGGGCATAGACACTGTTTCTCTGTCTATCACAACTTTTATATCCACTCTCTTCCCAACATATTATGCCAACTATATCCTCTGTAGGATGCTAATAAACATCTTGGCCTTACTTTCTTTATTTGTGAAATTAGGGAATTAAACTCATTGAACTTCGAAGTTGCTTCCAGCTCTTAACATTCTAGACTTGTATGAGTCCTTATGATAGAGACATGGGAAAGTAAACCTAATGATCAATGTGGATATTATTGTTATTTTCTATTCATGGATTTTGCTGGAGTGTAGATTTCATATAATCCTGGATAACTCCTTCCTTCTCACACTTGGTAATCTTCTTTGAAGTCAGTCAATCTCTAGAAAAGTTGTCTTCTTCAGAAAGAAATTGAGTTACCTCTTCAAAACTGTAATAACTGGTCCCTTGAGATTTTTTATCTACTTATTATTTACTTTACAGCTTGGGTATAGCTTTCAGCAAGTCTTTGCTACATTTTTGCTTTTGCCTTATTGGTTTAGAGGAAAAGAAATTGTTTTTCCTTCGATTCAGTTTCTTAATAAGTCAGATTCTACCTATGCCCAGGTGTAATAAAGATTTCCGAGGTTTTAAAACACATGATACCTAACTTACTTCTAAGGAAGTATACTAATTAACTATTTTTATTTGTACCATAAAATTAATTCCTTCAAATCCTAATTTGCTTATGTACTAAATGGGGAAAATGTTAATACCTAAGTCCTAGAGTTTAAAAATCAAAAAAAGTAATTGAGGAGAAGTACAACACCCAACATTTAGTGCTCAATAGATATAAACCACCAATACTGTTCTAACCATAGTAGTAGTAGGTGTGGAGGTGAACGAGTCATCCCAGTTTGCCCAGGAATTTCCGGTTGAAGTGCTGAAAATCCAGCATCCTGGGAGACCCTTCAATCCCAGGAAAGCCCAGATGGTTGGTCACCCCAGGAGTGGTAGTGTCTGGAAACAAAGCTAGACATAAAAATAGCATCCTCCTTCTACCAGCTATTTAACCCAAAAGAAATTATTAATCTTTGAGTTGCAGGGTTTTTTGGTGGTTGTTTTTTTTTTAGTCTGAGAATGGACATCAGGACTAAATAAGTCAGGGAAGTGTCTAAGAAAATCCCTGCACAAGTTGCATACATAGTACCACCCTTATTCTTCCTGGTTAAACAGTCTTAACTGATTTCCTTTGCCTAGAAATTCAAGCATAAAGGGTTTTGCCTGGTATGAAAAGGTCCTTCAAAATATGCTTCTCACCTGCCCTTCCAGACAAATTGCTGTTATGTTTCTTCCACTTATCAATAATAATAATAATGATTATAATGATGATAACTAATGCATATCTAGTGCTTTCTACATACCAAGAACAGCTCTAACGACTTTGTAAGTAGTTAAAACCAAAGAGTCCCAGAAAGACTCACTATTTCCTGTACTTATGACTCTCTTATAAACTGCTCAGATTTTGCCCATTCTATACCACCAATTGCAAATTCTCCCTGTTTATCCTTTAAGATCTTGTCTGAATGTTACCTCCTCTTTATCTTCCCAGAATCCACACAACAGAAGTTTCTCTCTTGCCCTGCATTAATCCCAAAACAATTTACACATGACTTTGCACTCCTTACCGTGCTACTTTTTGCATTATATTAAACTTTTTCTTATGTATCCATATCTTTCACCAAAAAGATGTCCTCACATTCCTAGAACCAAACACAGGACCACGGTGGAGGTGGTTTGTATGTTCATAAATGATGGAAGATTATAGTATCAGCAAAATCAATTGATTTGCTCTACACTAAAAGATTCCCTAAAGAATTTAAGTGATCAATATCTATTTTTCATATTATCTGTGGAAAATTGTAAGAGCTGATTTACTGTGTAGAAATCTATGTGGCTTTAAGAACTATGGAGTATAAAGATTAAATAAAAGGCATGTCTTTCCCATGAAATAACAGTACAGTAGAAATGGGGGAGGTGCCTTTTGTTGAATTCTGTTCTTTAAAACCAGAAGAGAGAAGGTGTTAGCAATAAGACCACAAAATCTCCTACATCCGGTTTTATCGAAATGGTGCACTCTCTCCTGTGACTTCTTCTGCCTACTGCTTGGTGACCTGCTGACCCTGATCTGTGGATTTACCAGTTTCTCTGGTAGTAAGAGAAGCAGACATATGCATAATTAAGACCTAATATTTAAATGGATATGGGTCATTATCATTTCAGATTGAAGAAGCTTGCTTGTCTGCAATTCTGTTTTCAAACGGAAATAAAAATGGTCACTCAGACTAATAACCATAAAGATAACTTGATAACATTTTTGCCTGTATTATTAAAAAAACGATATAATATAAAATTACTTCTTTCCTGTAGGATTTTCACATAACCACCCTGCAAGACTGTTCTTTCAGGGACAATTTCTATAGTTTGTTACTAGAGAAGTTTCTCTGAACATGTAAAGCACCAGATAGATGTTTGCCAAATATTAAGATATGTAGTTGAAAAATTAAGAATTTAAAATGAATCAAAGTATGAATATAAAAATAATTACTATGCTAATATTTCTCACCATTGATCTGGTTTACCATCTCTTTTAATATTTGAAATATTTTTTCAGATTTCTTTTTTTTAAATTTATCCATTATGGTTGATTTTTTCATTAAACAGTATATTTTATGGTAGTTTACCTCTTATAATATAATTGATACTTCAAGAAATGGGTTAACATTCACCTTATGCCTAGTTGTCAATATGGGTTTGCAGCTAACAATAGATCCGTGTCTCAGACGTTATCATTGTTGTCATTCAGCGGATGAAATGGGTTTTCCAGATTCCTGAGGGATTTGAAATGACCAGATTACATGGAACTCCTCAAGTGAATACTTATTAATGCCAATTTGGGAAATTTGCAGCAAAGTCCCAGAATGAGCTGAGATCTCTTTGGCAGGATCATATCTAGGTGAAGATTCAGTTCAAAAATTACCTTGAGACCCTTGCATTGTAGTCTGTGTTGTGGTTTTGTGATATTTGATATACAGACATGGTCTGGTGGATGATAAAAGTCTGAATGCCAGTTCACTGTGACTCATCGGGAAACAACAGTCTTGCTAAAGCTCACTTGTTTCCTCCCCAGTTTATTTCCTGCCATGTTTCACGTAATTAAAGACAAATAATTTGGATGCCAAACAGCCTAAAATGATGAACCTTTTGAGCCTTATATTTAAAACGTACAACTGGAAATACTTTGTTAGAACTAGGGCAAATGTCTCCCCGCTTTCTGTGCCTCTCAGAGCGAGGGATGTCATGCTTTAGTTGCTCTGCATCTGAATTTATTCACGAGTCCTCTTTTATAGTCTTTCTGGAGACAATGTATGGTGAATCATTAGCATTATTATTATTTCAGTTACCCTGAGACTACATATCCACACTTAGCAGAGGGGGTTGGGTAGATTTCATTATTCATTCGAAATAAATTCCTACTCTAATATAAATGTTGCTCAGGATAGAGCTTTGAAATGGATCCTGATTCTTTAAATTCTTTCCTGTCTGTTTCAGGAAATAGTGAGATCCTGTTGATAGTAAAGTACAATGTGTCTAAAGTTCACTTCTAAACACTCTGCTCTTTGCAATGAAAGTCATCTGCATTCTCTTTATAATTCAGAGCCGCAAGAGATCTGTCTAATCTTGGAGATCTGATCCAGTATCATTTAGGAAAAAAAAATCCTTGATAATAATTCTACCATTCAGATTAGTGAAAGCAGTAAATCCTTACAGCTTCTGTCGTCTTAAAAAGATATTATGAGACAGGGGAATAAGGACTTGGATTATGGTTTGGGAGATTTAGTTGTTTGTAAAAATAAAATGATTAGTACAGTTATTATTCAAGTTTTTAATCAACGAAAGCAAATGGCATCTGTTTGTTATCATTCTTTCCACAGAAGACAAAGGCTCAGGTCCCGATGGTGCTGACGGCTGGTCCCAAGTGGCTACTGGATGTGACTTGGCAAGGAGTGGAAGACAACCAAAACAACTGCATTGTGTACAGCAAAGGTAAATGCAGGATCATTTCCCTCTCTCTTGGCAAGTTGTGGAACCCGAGCAAGGTAGGACCCCACCAAGTGCGCTGTAATGGGAACGCAAAGGGAAATGCAATCCTCTCTCTTCCTTTTTCTCTCAAGAATCTCTCTAACCTGTGTTTCCACCAAAGCGTCCTGGGCTTTTCCTGTACAATATAAGACAGAAAGTGTTATACCATTAATGACTTAGCACTACGCACACTTCCCGAACCCTGTATTTGAGTGGTGTGACTGGGACCCTCCTTGCTTTTGGCTTTATTGATAGCCAGTTTGATGAAATCCCAGGTTCCTCCCTCTTAGACATTACAGAAAGTAAATTCCTTTTGCAGTTTAGCAATTCGTGTCCAGGTACATGCTCCAGGCGGCGCTGCATTCCAGCCACTTTCTTGAAATCACTCATGATGAGGATAGCTGAAAGTGAAACCATTGCAAAGACAGAATTCTTCCCCATGGTGATTTCTGAAAGGCAGGAGGCAAACGGGGAAAGAGGAAGCCGATGGCTTGCAGAGCTTTACCTTTGATTTGCTCAGTGTGACATCAGCCTAGACCCGTCATCTAGCTACACACCCTGGCTACAAAAGAGCCGAAGGTCCGTGATAGCACTTCCAGACACAGGCCCCTCTTCATGTGTGGTGTGGTTTGGGGCACTTTTCTCCATATTCAAGTTATGGGCCCCAGCTCTGTACTCTTACGGTGAAATCCCTAATCGTGCCTCTTCGTAAATATTGCAAAACCTTGGGCTTCTCATGTTTAATTTCTTTTAGCTTTCTTTTTTAACCAAACAGACCTACTGAGATCAAAGATTTATTTGTACATTGAACCTAGAAACCATAAAAGCATACAAGGGAACAAGCAAATAAGCACCCCTATCAATATATTAACATATAAAACACTAATCATAACATCAAAGACTCTTAAAAACTTGCTAGAAACAATTACAACTTGTTCCTATAATCATTACAATTTGTACACTTATAAGAGGATTGCCTTTAAACTACCATAAGCCTTTGAAAGTTGAAACACCGGAAAGAGGGAATTTGCAAGCTAAAAAAACAATCTGCACACCAGGATCTGATTATATTCTTTTTCCTTCTATAATTGCTGGTCCCAAACCCACTCATTTTTCTAACCTGAAATACCTGTGGTAAGCTGGTGGGAGCTTTTAGATCGAAGGGAAGTGTGATTTTCCCAGGATGTGTCAATATGATATATCAAAGTGGAAGGAAATGGTATAGTGAACCAGTTTACCCGTGCCCACATTCAGAATGCAGAAATACAAAAGAGGCCTTGGAATGTAGGATTAATTACGAGGAATAAATTTTTGTTGTACAATGTCTTATCTCCATGATGGCAATATAATATGGAGGAACCAAGAGAATAGCTGTTCTCTTGTCATAATCCAAATCCATTGCATTTTTAAATCAGCCATTCCTTTGGGAGCCATGATTGTTATATTGTTATATATAAGGAAAGAAATATGGCAAAATTGCAATTCCACGTTCAGTGGAGTACTTTAACTTGAACATGTTTATGTGTTTGGATTATGGTTGGCTATATGTTAGGTCTTTTGGCAATAAACAATTTAAAGTAATTTTTGGAAGGTTACTAATTAACTCATAAAGCATGCATTGAGCCCAACTACGTGCTAGCCTTGTACATGGATACTAATAGCCGCCATTACTAAGCACCGCTGAATCCTCTCCATGGGACTTCTGTACCAGATTGTATGTGTTTCTCTCATTGTTCTTCATCACCTTGTTTTACGATCATTATTATATGGGTTCAAAAAAGAGTAAAAAAGCTAAAAGTTAGAAAAAAAGAAAAAAAGGTTAAAAAGTTAGCTCTTAACTTTCAGCAAAAGAAAAAGTAACAGGTCAGCTATCATTGCCTGCCTTTCTGATCTAATCTGTAGTTACCAAGGGCAAGAACGAGGTCTCAGTCACCTTCCTATCCTTGGTCTGGTATGCTGCCTGTACAAAAAAAGCACTAAATAAATATTGATTGGCTGACCAGATAAACAAAGGCGTGGTTGCCAGAAACTGGAATAGGCATTTCACATACTCGAATGGTGAACCATATGCATTATGGCTATTTAATGGTTCTTAACCTACAAAAGGTAATTTGATATTGTGCAACTTAAGAACTATTGGTATTGCGGTTCAAACAGCAGAGACTGCAATAACTAGTGTATAGGTATTATTTCGTTTTATCTTCATTGAATACCTCCTATGAGGTAATTAATATACTGCTCCATTTTACAAAAGGTGAAATTGGAGTTAGGTGGGTTAAGTAATTTGCCATGGTCACATAGCTAGTAAGCGGTGGGAGTTGGGTTCAAACATGCATTTGTCTAACTTAGGGTCTGAGTTATACATATTAGAATAATTTCTCCCCACATTAGGCTTTCAAACAGCTCAATGACATGGGTAGTGTGTTTTTTATTTTACATAGTTTGCCATTATGACTCAGAAAGGTAGTATGGCTGTTCTTGGTCATGGAGAGCTAATAATGGAGCCAAATTCGAATCTGGGTCATTCCAAACCCTATATCCTTGTACTGTGGGACTCTGATTTCCCCCTGCCATTATTATATGATTAGTAAATTCTTCCAAATCACTCGGGTATTTATGCCTGGAAATCACAAAGAGCATATATTATGGTATGGCACTCCCCAAATGCATTATACAGAATCCCAAGTTCATTGAAAAAAGAGCCCTGTGACCTAATATAGCCTATCATGGCCCCTTTTGAGAGCTCACAATGCCTGCTGGCATTAATACTCTGAGCAGTTCTATAGTAAAACACCTGTTTGACCATATGTTATATATATTTTTTTCTCCTTTCAAATGGACACCCATTGGAATTAGTGTTCTGGGTAACACACTTAGAAAAACTCTCCTGTAAATTTTATTCTGATATCCTAGATGGGCTTCAGAAGTCTGATACTAATTCCCACTAGTCAGATTGCCTTTGGAGGGAAGGGATAGCTCACCAAGACTATGTCTCAAAGTTCTGTGAATACCTTAATATGCTATGATTGTACTAGGGATCGTTAGAGTCATGGAAAATAAGACCCAAGGAAGCACTCCTATCGGGACCCCATGGATTCTGAGTTTGCAGTTTTCATAGGTTTACAGGTATGATAAGTCTCCTTAAAGCAAAAGAGTTGTGTAGTTGGAAGGTTTTGGTGATTTAGATTTAATAAGTATTGACTTGGACATCCATAATGCATTTTCATAATATGTATGTTATTTATTATTTGGGACTGTTTTCAAGTGATAGAAATCCAAAAGAAATTGGCTTATCCAAAAAAAAAAAAAGAGAGAGAGTGTGTGTGTGTGTGCATGTGTGTGTGTGTGTTGGTAGGGGTGTGTGGTAGGGGTGTCATAAGACTGAAAGTCCAAGGATATTCTGGATTTCAGGAACAGCTTAATCCAGTTGCTCAAACTTTGTCCCCAGACTGTCTCTGTTTTCTGCCCCTTCTTTCTTTTGTGGGTTTCATTTTCAGAAACATTCTCCTCAGGGAGTGGGAAGCTCCAGTCTTATTCCACCAGCACAGACATTCCAATGAAAACAGCTTTTCTGGGTTTTGATTAGGGCACATCACATACCAGTCTTTGATCCAGACGAGATCGGGCACGTTCAGGGTGGTATGGCCGTAGACCAGTCTTTGATCCAATTAATCACAGTGACTCTCCCTGGCAGACTACAATCATCCTTAGAGTAGAATCAACCCCACATGAGCCACTGAGATAGAGAAGAAATCATTCCCCAAATGAAACCAAAGTGCTGCTGATAGATACAAAGGGATAGTTGCTTGATGGGCTAACTTCATGCACTTAGAGGCAACACATCATTCCTAATGTCTAAGAAACACTCGCCGAAGATGACAAATAAATTCCTGATGCCAAAATTGCATTTCCTTATTTTATTTTCTAGCTAAGAACCTAAATTACTTATGACTTCTATGCCAGAATCATTATTATAGGACCTGGCTATCTGAGAACATATCTGTACCTATTTACAAATAAAATGTAAAATGCGTATGTGTAGCATTTTTTCAATGCCCTGTGAAATTTTTGGTATCATTTTCTTATGGTGTGTTAGATAGGCCACTTAATGTGTAACTATTCCCATTTAAGAGGCATACTTTCTTCTTAAAGTATTATTAAATGTGAGCTAATAGCAAAATTAAATGTAACTATAGTTTTCATTACCAGTGTGTCCATCAAATAATTATTATAAAATTATATTATATCAGTGCTATGTGACAGGCTGCCATCATCTTGTTTTATCAAAGTAAAAAAGTATAGTATTTGGCATTAATATTGTAATCTGATGTACTTTTTCCCTGCCTCAACTACCCCCTGTCATTCCAGAAAGTAATTAGCTCATCCAGACATTGATGGACCAGACTTGTTGGGTCATCTGTTTTTTGCCATTATTCTCAACAGACTCCAGATAATTCTAATTTACTTATCTCCAATGGAAAAAGACTGGAAAGCCCCGTGCTGAAGTTAAAGGGAGGATGCTGGGGGGTAGGATTAGCAAGGCCTGCCCACTAACTCCTAAAATCTGCTAATGCCTATTGAGCATCGGAGATCGACTTTTCTTCTCTATATACCACAGTGTTCTTTACCTTATAGTGTTTGCCCACTATGGTGAACTTTCTCACATATTAAAAGTAAATAGGTTACTTCAAGTTGTTTTTGTTTTTGTTTTTGAGTACTCAGAATTAAGCCTTGAGCTTGTGGATTTGTTCATTCAGTTCATTTAAAATAAGGAATAATTGAGGTTTTCGTGGAGTTGTCATTTCAGAGTAGACACGTTCTCTAGGTATCAAGACTAAGAGAATAAACACTGTCAATCGAAAGGATGAAAAAGTATCAGTTAACCCTCACTCCCACCTTAACCACAGATTTGTTTTTATGTGAAAGCACAGTATCATTGTAAAAAAAACTGTTGTAGTATGTGACTTTGGGCAAATCACGTATGCTATAAATCTTGATTTCCTCAGCTGTGAAAATGGAATAGCCCTGGCTATGTTGCAGAATTTTTGAGAGGAAGAACCCCGTGAACTTAACTGTGTATATTATTATATTATATTGCTAATTATCTTACACTCAATCCAATTTGCCCTTGTGGACATGTCAGTACAAACTTGAGGAAATGAAAGCAGACTTTTATGTTGGTATCAAGCAAGTGTACAAGAAAACCTGTCATCTGATACCAGATTGATAGCCGGGGATTCCAAAACTCTCATTCAGTTACTGTTGAACCCACACCACAGTTTCTGCTGAGAACTGTCTTATAGAATCAAGGGCCTGAAGCCTTTGCCTGAAGATGTTACTTTTTTCCCCTTGAACACATGGTATTTTTATTTTTAGTGGAAGTCTTATGTAAATGTCTAGTATCAAGATGATAATGATAACACTATTAATACTAATATAGCAGTCACCATTTATGAAGCACTTATTCTATGCAGGCATTGTTTTAAACACTGTACCTACATTTTCTTATTTACTATTACAACAGGCTCATGATGTAAGCAGCATTATCAGAACTTTACAGATGAGTAAACTGAGGGTTTAGATAAGTAAATAATTCAAGGATCTTTGGCTCATACGTGGTGAAACTGGGATTCAGTCTTGAGCATGTTGACTTTCAGTTCCCAATTATACAGTTAACAGAGTTTTGATGATGCCCTTCACTGCGCCAAGATTGCAGGTTATTGCTCTTCTTCACGAATTTGCATCCATGTTTATCAGCAGCTCTGTGTTCTTTTTCTCTCATTCTGTGGTGAGCTAAAATAGCAGTGACAGCAGGACTTTGTGCTAATATCTCTTGCTTTTAAGACCATAGCAATTTAAAGTCACGTAGTAGACCAATCTCAAAATCATTCTGTGACCATCCTCAGCGTTCTGATTTTGCTTGTTTGCACAAATGTAACCATGCAATGAGTTCATTTAAGCTTTTATTGATTGTCTACTATGTTCAAGATCCTATACTAGACACTGTTGAAATAATGACAGAAATTCTAATAGGACCTAACTTGGATGAGCAACATTGTGCACACTGACTAAATTGATCAACTTTTCAAAACAAAGATTCTTTAGATGAGGACTCTTGCAAAGTCTGGATGATTTCCCATCTTGAAACAGTGCATCTGCTGCATGTTGCTAGAATTTTGACACAACAGCCTTGTCTAACATGGCAGCCAATTTTCAGAGTAGCCTACAAGTTCCCATTTAACTTCACCTAAAGAGCCTAATACGATATAAATAAGAAGCTATTTTAAAAAGAAAAAAAATTGTGCTCATATTTTAAGTGTTTATCTAACCATTCTGTAATTCATAGAAAATGTATAACTGTTGTCTAGTTTTATGGTATTCTTAAGAGAGGGTGGGTGCCTGCACCCAATATTTAGCAGCTGGAATTATAAAATCATAAGACGATTAAGTTAGCTAGTCGCGGAATTCCAATATTGCTTTTTAAATGACTTCAGGATATAGGAGGTACTAAGGTTATTATCTGTTATCAGGAATACAGTGGAATTGTACAACTGGATAATAACCAAACAAACTGACACAATGTAAAATTACATTATCAGTGTGTTAAAACAAAATTGCGCCCTAAAGGAGTCCACATGCCAGCTCAGAGCTGCAGTGTAATTATGCTTAACTCTGATAATTAAAATACAACGGAGATCAACAGAATCATTTTCATTAAGAAAATTATTAATGATGGTGGTATAACAGTAATTGATTGCAGAGCACCACAGGATAACGCGATGCCGAAAACCCAACATGTTTCATGAACATCTGAGGCTCTTTCTGGTTATGTTCTATGTGAATGAGAGATGTTTTGAGGAGTGAGTAATTTATTGTGCCTATTCTAGGAATCAGTGATTGTAAAAACGGCTGCTTTAGAAAACCACCATTTGGATTCAAATTGTCATTTCTGAGGGGTTCTTAAGGTCAAGACAAGTGACCCCGCTAGTGACTATGTTAATTTACAGTAGAGCTGTCTGTTGCAAATTGCAGAACGACAGCAACTTCAGCAAATATCAGGCATTCTGTCATTTCCTTTTCTTCCTACATGTCTACAGTTTTTAAATGATGTTAGTGATTTATTTGGGTTATTTCAGGCTGGGTCTGATCATATATACTGGCTAGTTTATGTCCTTAGTTATTACTAATGTTTGCTGTGTGACGTGAGAAAATACATTTGTTTTCATATCAACATCACTATGAATTTCCTTAATGAAATGTTGGTAAATAACCCTGCATGATAATACCATTAATTATGCCAGTGGATTAGATGTGCTATCCTATAGTGGAGAAAAAATATCCTAAACCACCCTGGACCCATATATGAATGAAACATCTTGTCTCTTAGGGGTAAAAACCCAGTCAGGATGTTGGCAAATGATAAGAACTAAGAATATATCAGTTTTATAAGAATAAAAATGAGAAATGAAGAGTGGGGTCTTTTGAGAGGTGACTCATTATCATTCAGGGATGTTAGCTTGTCATTCAAAGAGATGCTGATCTTGAAAGCTACCCCCAAAAGTATCTTTGACAGCTAAAATGAGGGACTCTTTAGGGTAGATATTTTTCAGAGTGAGATACTGTGACTACTTTTTGAAAACTGTATTATGTAGAAGAAATTATTATGTTATAATTCCAAATGAAAAAGTACAATATAAAGTTTGTTCCTAGTATGATTATGGTTATAATTATGTTTAAAAAGTGCATGTGCAGGGAAACATACTTGAAAGAAATACCCTGAAATTATAAGAGTATTTCTGTAGAGGTGGTCAGATTTGGGGAGGATTTTTTTATATCCCTCTTCTATAATTTTCTTCACATAGATTATTTTCCTCATATAATTTAGGAAAAATATTTGCAAATGAAAATCATTCTCTGTCTTAACTACATTCTTGCTCTCCTTTTTATACAACCCGAACTAAAAGAACAAAGAAATCTTTGCCTTGCCCACAAAATGTCTCTCATCCATAGAATTTAAATTATTCCTTAGTGAGATAATTATTTTTCTTTAGTATCTCTGTGAATGTCCTGACAATTTGTGTTTCACAAGATAATTTTCTAAATAAAATAAAAGTAATTGAGCTAACGCTTTGTGCATGATAGGATGCAGGTGTCATGAGTGATACAAAAGACTATGATAAATACCCCCACCCCAGCTTAAGGAACTTATTGGAAGACCTTAATTGATGAAGGTTGCATAATACTGAGTTCAGTCTTACATGGTCAAAGAAAGTTGACAGAGATTGTGGAGTTTTGGTTGGATATTGAAAGTTGAATATATGTTTGAGAAATGGGGAAAGGCATTTGAGGAGGTTGGAATTGTGTGTGTAAAGGTTGCGGACTACAGTGTGTATACAGTGTTTTCATGAGAGTATTGGCACACACTTTAGTTAGAGAATTTACAAATAAAACCAGTGAGGAAACCTCCAAAAGTTTCTGAAGGCCATGTTGTGCGTTTCATTAAATGTTCAGTCTGAAGACCTTGCAGTGGAGGCATTGGGGAGTTACCGGAAGTTTTGAGGCACACACAATCACACTGGGATTTTAGTAAGATGTGAGTGTCCAAGGTTCATCTTAGGTCCATCCCTTAATAAAACTAAGACTTTGTCTGTCAAGGAAATTTTATCATAGCTACACCCCTCTAGAAGACAGTAGTCTGTCATCCACCTTGATCTACTTGTTACCTGACTCCTATAATTTTTCAACTCCAATGAACCTCTGTCCCTTCCCCGCTACGACCATCATTTTCCTGTCCACCAGCCCCACCCCCACCCCCCGTCCTTAATTCCAGATTACCTGGCTTGAATTCTATGGGCTCATGATTCCAGTCACTCTCTCGTACCTCCTCACCCTTCTCTCTCTCTCTGACCTTTACTGTACTGGCCTGACAATACCCCCTTTCTGGTCAGTCCAACTCTCCACTTTTCCCTGGGTACATTCGAGCACCAGAAGTTAGGTAAATTAATATCTGTGAAGTGCTTAGAATAGTGCCTGATCCACAGTGAGTGCCATACAAATGTGGTCAAAATCAAACCAACCAACCACCACCACTGATGACAACAACAAAATAACAGCAACAAAACCCATTGCTGACCAGTTGGTATTACATTTGACCACAAGGTGAAGGTGAACCCTCAGTGTATGTAACCTAGCAATACAGACTTATTTTCCTAATCAGTGTTCAAGGTGACTATTTCAGACTTCTGTCTCCCCAAATACATAGCATCCCTCATTAGATGATGACCTTGCTTCTTGTTTCACAGATAAAGTGGGAAAGTGCAAGTGAATACGACCCTCCAGAGTTTTCCCATCACAATCACGCTGATATCATGCAAGGATTGATATGACCCTGCTACCAAATCGGGCCTGCCGCCTATTTTTGTAAATAAAGTTGAGTTGAAACACAGCTAAACCTATTTGTTTATATTTGTCTGTGGCTATAAGAACAGAGTTGAGCAGTTGCAGAGACCCTCTAGCCTGCAAACTTAAAATATTTACGATTTGGCTTTTTATAAAAAAGCTTGTCAATCCCTGAACTAAACCTACAAAGTCATTACTTTGGCTTAACAGCCTTCATGATCTGCCCCTAGGTACCTCTGTGGTTACATTTACTACAACTCCCCAACTACTCCGCTCCATGGCACAGGCCCCCTTGCTTTTGCTTGCTAGTACAAAGAATGCCTCTGCCTCAGGGCCTTTGTACTGTGCTTTGCCCCCACATTGCTCCCTCTCTTACTTCATTCACAACACTCTCTAAATGTTGCCTTCACGGAGGGTCTGCCTAACTACTACTGTTTCTCTCGCTCCTTCTTTCCTTTTTCTCCTCTATGTAAGTCAGCTTTGGCTATTACAGCAAAACAGCATAGACTGGATGACTGAAATAATAGACATTTGTTGCTCACCATTATGGAGGGTGGGAAGTCCCAAGATCAAGGTGCAGGCAGATTTGAAGACCGATAAGAGTCCTCTTCCTCGTTTGCAGATGGCCACCCTCTTGCTGAATCCTCACGTAGTGGAGGGAGAGAGAGAAAGAGCTCCCCTGTGTTTCTCCTTATAAGGGCACTGATCCCATCATGACCTAAATTCTCTCCCAAGGGGTTAGGGCTTCCACATAAAAATTGAGGGAACCTATTCAGTTTATAACATCCTCTCTTCTTTATCTTCATATTTGCCATTTTAGCATTTATTTATAATTTTAATGTCATTATCTCACCCATAGAATGAGCATTCTTCAAAGATAGGGATTCTGTCTGTTTTTTAAGCAGTGCATGGCACCTGGCAGGTGCTCATTAAATATTCGTGAATGAGTGAATGGATAAACAAAGGAGTTGCAGCTCATCCGTTAACATGGAAAGCAATACAATATACATTGAATAAAGTTTCCACAACCATCTCCTTGACTTTGTTCAACTTTCCGAGATGTCCTCAAACTTTATTCTTTAACTTCATTATTGAATTTTAACTATTATATTGCTAATTTACAGGAGGTCTTTCTTATTTTCTGACAGTTTATTTTTTTCAACATCTTGCTCTTGGCGTATGGATATTCGTTCCTGTATCTCTGAAGATAAAAATTGAAGGATGTTTATGAAGTTGTGTGTCCTGTGCATTGTTTCATACATTTTCTTTCCTGTTTTGGTTCCTGTATTTGGTACTGAAGCTTTCCTTAAATGGCTAGAGATCCATGAGTGTCTACTTCTTCTTTGAAGAGTGGACACTAAAGGCTAAATATAAGAACAGCATGAGTTGGTAGGTGGTAGGTTTTGCACAGAGTCATAGAATGTCAACTGACGGGTTTTGCACAGGGTCATGGGATGTCATCTGGTGAGTTTTACATGGAGTCATAGGATGGCAACCCAGCCATGATAATGAGGTCCCTGAATAACAGTATATGGAATTTTTTGTCTGAGCATGCTTAGCTCCTGCAGAAAATGCTGGTCTCATGTCTAAGATTTATGAACCTTGCAGCCAGCAATCTGAGGATGTAGTGGGTGAAAGGGACCAGGTGGTATGTTGGAAAGGCCCTATCTCTTGTTAAGAATATAGATTGTTCCTTAAATCTTCTAATTCAGGTGACACTTTAGCATCACCCTTTGCTGAGACTCTCTCTGGATCTGAAGCCTCTGTCCCAGTTCTCCAAAGACTCAGCCTCCACCTCCTAACAGAGTGCCAAGGGACTGTCCCTTACCTCTGAGCATGTGAAGCTCACAGCTGTTTACTCAGAATGTCAGTCTTACAAAGTTTAGGTCTACTGCTCACCCTACGTTTCAAGGCACCAGATGCCTTCAATTCCTGATTTTTTCCAGGATTCTGTGGAATAAGTCTGCTTGCTGCTGTTTGGCCAGCTGCTCTTTAGATCCTTGGATTTCAGCTTGCTGTGCTCTGCTTTGTCATCTATCACTCCATCAGTTTTTCTAGCCTCCAAGATTTTCTAATCTCCTGTTGCCTATTCTGCACTCTTTGTCCTATCACCTTTGTTTCCCTCTTTACTGTCATATTTGCGAAAGGGGATAGAAATAAATGCATGCAATCAATTCATCAGACTTATCAGAAAGCCCTCTCTGCTTCCTTTCTTAGGCAGCTTCTGTAAAGTGTTCTGCATTCACTTCTTTGACTTCCTAAATTCCAACATCTTCCCTTCATTCCAGTGTCTGCCTCTGCGATTCTATTGAAGTGACTCTCTCACTGTCCTGTGGTTTCTTGTGGCCGATTTTTTATTCTACTGCGCTTGATCAGATTATCCCTTTCTACATCCAGTGGCAGGTGTCCCCATCACTGGCCATCCACTAAATGTTGTCATTCTCTGGTCTTCTCTCTCCTTATTGATGCTTCCCATAAATTATCTCATCTATATTTTTTAGCTACCCTATTCCTTATAGCTTCATTTCTCACTCATCCTCCACATATACCCTTATACTTCAACTATGCTCATCTATTTGAAATTCCTCAAATATCTTTGCTTGTTCATATCTGTCTTTGGACATCATGTTCCCTTTGCCTGATAATTTTCTAGTTATCTTTATCATTGCTAACAGGTACCATTCAAGACTTAGCATATATCAGTTCCTCTGAACAGCCTCCCTGCCCTATCCCTTAGGGGGAGAGTGCCACCGCAGCCTGTCATTGTCCCAAGTTGGAGGTGAACACCTCAAATGCTGTGCCTCCATTTCTCACCTCTGTAACTCCACAGACAGTGCATAGTATACACTCACTGAATTTTGAATTATTATTTAATGGCTTTTATGATGCATTATTCAACAGAGTAAAAACTCTAGTGTGACTTGATTTAGTTTCAGAAATTACTTGTATGGAAATTATTTGAAAATCCAGTACCTAAAGTGCTTATTCTCATATTTAGAAAAGCATCCCATGCCTTAGCAAGCTTTTTAAAATGCTAGGGAATCTGGTACAAGAGGATTTCTTTGGAATGTCCCATATATACATAGCAGACATGGTGCTCCATCAGTTAGCATGAAGATGTATACAAGAATTTAGAAAAACTAAAATCTATATGCATGCAAAAGATGCCATAAAACCATAGGGTTTTATTTGACATCTTTGTGTACCAGTCATGCCAAGATGTTGGCTCACTGTTACGAGGCAGTTCTTTCTGGATCCACTTGACTTTCTCCTGTCAGACAGAAACTGTGTCTGTCGTTCTCAGCTCTTCACTGGGGAAAGTCAGCCAGACCTCAAGTCTTCACTCTGAGACCTGAAATTGGAAGCTTTTCATTTTACTCTTGGTGTATAAGTCAACCCCATTTTTGAAGGCTATTTTTAAACTTAAAAGGTCACCTTCTATGCCATGACATACAATAGTACTTCAGAGAAGATATATTCTCATTAGTCTGTCTGAGGTCCGTGAAGACCGTCAGACAACAGTGGGGTCAACCAAGATAGTATATCGTGGTGTTGCAAGGAAGAATATCCCAACCAAGGGAATGGATCCGAAATACATACATTTAAGTATAAACAGATAAGATCTTTCTATCTATCTATTTATGTAGTCCTATCTACCGCCCATTGGAATTCAATGAGAATAAATTACTTGAAGCCAGTTTTTCCTTCAGAAATCTGGTATTTATCATCACTGTCTGGTCTCCGTTGTCAGTAAAGATTTTCAAGAATGACTGCTTTCCAGTTCAGCACCCTTTACTTTGTGCACACTTTCAAAAAATAGAAGCCTCAGAGGTTCTTATGACAACAACATTTTCAGAATATTTGCCAAATATCCCTAATGAGGAAATTAAGGTTTCATAATGAATTTGACCTAATGAGTGATGTGTGATATTTCCACTCCCCTCCCCCACGAAAAAGATATAAAACTTATCAATAAACTAGTAAGTAATCATTTGAAGTCTGTCAATGCCAAAAACTAGGTTTGCAATGCAAATTAAATCTTACCTCTCTTAAATATAATTTCTGCTATCCTGGTGTGTTTTGAGTGCAGGTTTCTAGTTTAAATTGTGTGTTTGGCCGTGAAATATTCTCACCTGTTAAGTCCAGAATGGTCTGATCTTAAGTCTAGGGAAGCAAAATAAATGGCCTATGAAGGACATTTAGGCCGAACAATAGTTTAGTTGAGAAATCTTCCTTCATAGTTTTGCATTTTGAGTAGAGATACAGGTAAAAATAGCTCTCTATTGGTAAGATGAAGTAAGGAGAAAATGTGTATAGGAAAATAGACAAATTAATTTTTATCTTATCGTTGGCTTTAAATACACCATTTTAGTTAACTATCTCAAAGGAAATTTAGATCATCATCTTTACACATGTAATGAAGGGAGATGATAAAAAGGAGGCCATTACATGAAATTTGGGAGTTGTGTGTTCTTCACTTCACTGAAATATTAGTTGGGTACCCACTATATGGCAGGTAGGGAATCTGTGAACTTTTGGTGATATGTTCAAGTTACATTTCACCTTGGTATGATACTAGTGTATAATTTGTTTATATCTAAATTATCTTTTTTTAAAAAATTCAGCTAATGTCTTGCACTTAATATGTGATCTGCCAACCAGCAATATGGCGTCAGCTTATTAGAAACACCAAAAACTCAGTCCCCATTCAGGCCTACTGAATCCAAATCTGCATTTTTAACAAGATCCTAGGTGATCTGCATGCACATATAAGTTTGGGGAGCCAAGGTCTCATGATTATTGACGTGACTTTAACAGAAGGATGCCCTGAAGGATGGCAATAGTTAACCTTGCAATATACCACTGTAATAACTCACTGAGACTTGTGAATTTATTTGCAGATAACAAGCACAACTGTAGAGCATGAGACTATCATAAAGGAAAAATAAGAATGTTGAAAAGTTCTTCCTGTTTTGTCTTTAAATATACAACAGCTTGAGTGCTATCTTTCTTGGCACTTCCCTCATTCCCACAAATGGGATTATAGAAAAGAAAATGTTGCTGTACTCTCTTTAATGGGAACATTTATTGCTGTTTTTCCTCTTCTTTCCAACACCTCTTAATTTATATTAGGCATTAAATTGTAACACTCTTTCTTTTCATAGTGAAAATGTCCCCAAGTGTAGGCCTTTAAATCAATCCATTGTTATTTTGCAAAACAAAATGCTAAATAAGTAGTTAGGGGAAACACAGGCCCCCTGAACCCTGGGACTCTCTAGAGGCTCATCTCTGTCATCCTTCCTGCACAGCAAAAGGGGAAAAAAAGAGAAGGAAAAAAACAAATTTGCTGAGCCACACATTTCAAGTTGTCGACAACCCCATCCACGAGAAAACAGAAGAAAATATATATGCTCTCTGTCCTGTCAAAAGGCTTTCACCTTATCTTGAGAGACTGTCAGGGCAGGAACATCAGTGAATGGACAGGAGTCTATTAAATTAATAAGCTGCTGGATGGTGTCTGGAGAGTTATGATGCTCCATAAATCCAGTTTGATCATGGTGGACAAGGTTTAAATCTGCAGACTTCTAATACACATCCAGTTCTTGGATTGGATTTGAAGTTTTGTGCCGGAGACACAGAGATAGTCCTGCAGCATGTGAATTAAGATTTATCTTTTTTTTTCTCCTATCCTTTTTTTTTTTTTTTTTACACTACTTACAAAAATGAAAGCACCTTAGGGATCCTAGCAAATGTTACTGCTGGAAATGAAAGAACTGTTGTCAAGGTGAAACCGTGACTCTAGAAGCCGAAAATCAAACCTTGGTCATTCTATTCAGGCAGCCCCATCAGAACCCGGTGTGAAAGGTCTGTGTGGAAGGAAAGATGCCTGAACTTATCTATAACCTATTTTATAGTGATGCCTGTCAAATTCTACTCGTCTATATTTATGACAGAAAGAAAACTAATGGTGTCACATCTGCCCTATAGTAATAAAAAAAAATCAGGAAATATTTTCTTCACCCCATTAAATAAAGTCTTCTGATATAGCCTTTACTGTGATATAGGTTTATTTAGGTTTTTGGCTTCCCACCATTTTAAGCCAAGGAACTATATATTATTCAAATTCCCAAATAAACTGTTAACTTTAGCTTGAGAACAACTTATTTACGCTTTCCTGGTAAATAAAATCCCTAGAATAAAAATTGGAATTTGTTCAAAACCATAAAAGTCTCACTGTCGGGTTGGTTTATTACACTGGTTATAATATTCAAACCACAAGGAAACTTAATTACATGTTTAATTCTTCAACTTACGATTATTTTTATAAAGTTGGACTTTCCTTTCTTACCTTGGGACATAATTATGTTAGAGAGCTCTAGAATGACAAACAGTGCTCTCTTAGACCGAATGCTGCATGCCCACTTCAACGTATTTAAAAGTCACCAAAAGAATCATCCCACTAACACAAGTGTCTACTCTAACAACATGTTAAATCATTACTGTCAGGAAGACTGTGTGCAGAAGGAGAAAGGAGTTCACCACACCCAGTGCTCAGCCTCTGCAGAGCCCTGTCCTGGACATGGAAGTATTAAATGCTAACAACTATCCTATGAAAATATTGCAACTCTTGCCAGTTTGAGAATGGCGACAGTGAAGTTCCAGGGCTTAAATAACTCGGCAAGTCACAAAACTAACAAACGACACAGCTCCAATTGAACCTATCTCTGCTTTTCATTCTTTCATTCATTGACAGGTTTTTATTGAGGGTCTACTATGTGCCTGGCAATTTTGTAGGCAGAAGTATAAGTAGGCATGGAAGACAATAATCCCTGTACTCGTGACAAAATAACCAGAAACTGATTCAAGGGTTCAAGTTGTTCTCTCTCTCACTCTCACTCTCACTCTCATCTCTCTCTCTCTCTCTCTCTCTCTCTCTCTCACACACACACACACACACACACATACACACCCTGCCTCTTTTACAGAGAAACTAGTAAGAAGAGAAACAAATGAGTGCATGAAAGAACTCCTCTTAGCTCCTAAAAGTATTTGCTCTGGGATTTACTTATTGACCTCTGAAAATTAACTTTTTCAGTAAAAAAAAAAAAAAAAAAAAAATGGTGGCATTTTCCCCCATAACTTACTAGTAAATTTCTGAGCCTTAAGGTCCTGGCCTGTAACACCAATATACTGCCCATTAGTAATCTGAGATTAAATAGATACTTTGATAATTACCTCATCCAGTGCAGTTGTGAATAAATCTCCTCTGTGTCACTCTCTCCTCCCACCACTACAGTGGTACGTCCCTAGCCAGGAAATGCTTAAGAAAACAGATGAGTCCCACACTGTGCCCTCTGGGTCAGAAAATTCTGGCTTTGTGGGACAAAGAGGAGGGGAAAGTCTGCAAGGCCATGACTCTTAATGGGAACTCCCTGCTTCTGGTTTTTCAAGTTTAATTCTAGAGACTGTGTCAATAGAAGAATCTCAGCTGCTCTCAAAAGCAGGAAGGAGACCATTATTATGTTTGCTCCTACTGAAACACTAACAGGACTTGAGAAAAGAATATTGAAAAGTTTTTGAAGATTTTTATCTAGCGAACATTCCATAAACAGTATCTCCCTGAAAGCATTTACTTGTATTCTGATTCCAGCTCTAAGTCCTAGGGACAGGGAGAGTTTGGGATCAATGCCTGACTAATAGGAAGCACTCGAGAAATATTTGTTCAAAGAATAGATGAATGTTTGGCTTCTCTTTTCTCCCTTCCCTTTTTGCCCTGGTTTCTTCAGTTTGAAGTGGAGAAAATAGATTGGGTCGGGAAGCAATAAAACAGATAACAATTTATATTTAAAGAGTGAGATGAGCTGATAGTTTTCTTGTTGTTAATGCTTTTCTATCCTATGAGATTTCGTATTATACAGTAGCAGCTTTGTTTTGCATCCTACCCGGGTGCTAGTCATGCCAAACACACAGAACTACATGGAAAATATATGCGGGTCCACATCTGGCTTTCTCTACAGAGAGAAAATATTTGAGGTTAAAAGAAAAAAAAAAAGGAACTAAATTTTGTTGAGCACTTACTTTATAGCAAACCTCGTCCGCTTCATGCAGCTACTCTGCCAAGCTTATTGTAATTATTGCAGGCAAAAAAAACCCAGAGAATATGTTTGACCAAGGTTTTATAGCTACTGAGGTATAAATACTTTTTTTCACAAGACGACATTGCCTACAAATTAAATGGTGTTTATTCCCACCCATGCATTTATCTTTTAATCATGTTAGAATTTGACATGCCTACCAAATTAATGAAACAATTTAGCCCACAACAGACTTAAATCTAATCCGAAAAAGAATTTATTTTGAAAAATACTGAAAGGTAGAAGATGAATTACCATATAAATAAAAATATAAATAAAGCATTTTTTTAAAGAAAAATTCCAGTGCAACTAATTCTAGTTTCCCTAACCTGGGTTCTTAAGTTAATTTTGGCATACAGCGAATCGACAAACAGTGAAACGTACAAATCTGAAGCATACAATCAAGATCTAGAATACATCTATCACCCCAGAAGATCGCCCCTATTCCGAAAGTCAGCTACATGTGATTTCTGTTGACATAGAGTAGTTTTTTTCTATTCTAAACTTCATATGAATGAAATCATGTGAGTCGGAATCATATACTTCGTGACTTCTTTTTTTGCTCAACACAGTGTTTTACAGACTCATCCATGTCGTTTTGTGTGTTCGCAGTGTGTCTTTCTGTGACTGCCTAGTATTCCATTGTGTGTAGCGTCACTTGTTTATCCGTTCTCCTACTGGTGAATTTGTGGTGTTCTCTTCACATCTGCAGCAATGGATTTCTCCAAAGAGGGAAACAGTTTTATTTTTGAGGGGGTCTGGAAGCCTCTGGTAGCTATTGGCCTGAAATCAGGGGACATTTTGACCGACCGAAAGAGGTCTGTCAGAAGAACAACGTGAGTCAAAATCCTTTGCCTTTGTATTTCAGTGACCTTCAAATCTTATTGACCCCAATGAGTCTTTAGGAATCAAAGCAAACTGCATCACTACATTTTCCTGTACTTCCAGTTTTATCAGTTATCTTTTAGACTGCCTAACCAAAGTGATTCGAAGATGAATGAAATTTAAAGATTTTCCAATGGTCTGAGTGTGTGAATATACATGGGCTCCTTCACTTTTCGGGTCTTTATTTCTCTTTGTCTTATTAATTGCCTTCCACAAAGCAACAGAGCTATCTTAAAAGCACTTTGAAATCCCTGGATGAAAACAGCCAAAGCCATGGAAAATATCAGCATTATTATATCAGTTAATAGGCAATTGAAGCTATGAAAGGAATAACCAGAAAGACAAATGAATGGCTGAGAGGTAAAACAATTATTTAAAGGAGAAATAATGGGTAATAGTAACCAGGGTTCTGCGAACAGGAATAAAACGTGTATCAGGAGGAGATGGATCTTAAAGGAAAGTGGTACACTTCGACTTAATTAGAGGGCTGTGAAAACGGACACTACCAGACAATATCAGAGAGCTCTGGTACTCTTTATATGAATTAGTTAAAGCATTAAGAACAATCATAGAATATGCCTTGATCTGCATTTTATTAAAGAATATGCACCATTGCTGGAGGAATACATTTTTGAGAAACAGAGAGAGAGGGAGAGAGAGCAAATAAAAAATACAATCCTGAGAAACAAGAAATCATACAGTTAACAGCAATTGGCCGCCATGCCCTAACCTTCAACTCTGAAAGTATGATGAACTAATGTGGTTGATCTGTTAGTTGAAACAAATGTTCAAAAATGTTGGAACGGAAGCATATGAGACATGAGGGAGTGAATTGGTTCTCTGGCCAGCCAAAAAGTCCACTGATATTAGAGGATGGGCAATTCATTTAAAAGTATAAGAATAAATAAATGATTTTACTATAAAAGTGAAAGGGGTGGCATAAAACAAACATAGTTACTACTGGCTATTTATAATAGACCCCCCCTCTTTTTTTTTTTGCTTAGAAAGAACTGTATGGATGTTTGTATGGAGTTAAATTACAAAATGTCTTTAAAACTCGAATTAAAGAATGGAATAACTCAGATACAAAATTCATATTCAGACCTTTGCAGAAATACATTTGCATGGAATTATGTTTTTCGTTTGGATACATTATTTGAACATTTCGAGGATAAGGGTGATTATTTCTTCAATTGTTTACATGAGTTTCAAATTAAAATACAATATAGGAATTTACCAAGCCACTCTGTTCTAAAAATAAAAAATTTAAAAAAGATTAAGGATAGATAAAAGCTTTCTACACATCAAGATTTCTTTCTTAAAATTCTTCATGAGATAAGAGTTAAGTAACTGCTAGCATACATCAGGAAATACAACTGCCTTGGCGTGGAAGAAATGTTGTTTCATCTCGATGCTAACAAAGAGTTTGGACAAGAAAGATAAACTCTTCCCAGAACTCTTTCAGTTGTTCTTCATGTTCACTTGTCTTATGAATAATCAGCTAATCTTTGAAAACGTTCTTGATAAAAACAACTGGAAGCTGTTGATCAAATATATTTGTTAATCAAACTTAGAAGTCATTTTAGGAGTAGAGAATTGTGGTCCTACTATTTAGGGTATGTTTTTTATTTGTTTCACATTTGTGGGATCCCTGGTAACATCTGGCTTTGCCTGGAGCATGGTTTCCATAGGGGAAAACCTTTCTGGAACCCCAGGCGAAGTCCTCTTCAGCGGCATTTCCATTTTAAGTATCAGAGCTTCTGACCTTGCAATGAAAGTCCAGAACAGGCAACACTTTCTCTTTGTGTGCTAAAAAAGATGCAGACAGTAGTAGATAATAGTGATGGAGAACAATGAACCCACACCCCTACCAATGAATTAAATCGGGATACTAAGCAAAATTAACTCTTGTACATGTGTCGAAAAATCACTTTGACAGCAAAGAGAGTAGGTCTAAGCACACACCTACATCTCTGTACACATATACATATAAACATGCCTACGTGAATATATGCATATGGGCAGACAAACATGCCCTTTATTTAATAGCCTTAGCTCAAAGTGTTAATTGTGAAAATGAAACTTCTGGTATCACCATGCCCTCTAGCTCCACATTAAAGTACTGTTTTAGCTTTGACTAATCAGATGGTTATTGTGTGTCTTCTTAGAGCATTAGGGTCTCTTAGTAAACTCTCCCTAATACTACATAGCATTTTGGATCAAATATAAGATCACAGAATGCATTATACTGTAGACATAAAATAAGTATTCAATAAAGAACATAAACCAGTGTCTTAAAATACCTTCTGGCGGGCTACCGCGGTCAGTCCATCTTCCTCATTTCAACACAGCAAGCAGGCCGCTGGGCACTAAACAAAAGATTGGGGGTGGGGGGAGGGGAGAGCAGTTATACTTTGAATTGCTAAAACTTAAAAGCAGGGAAATGCTTCATATATCAAAAACTGTGAAGTTGGTCATATAGTAATATCTGTAATTCTGATGAGAAAAAGTTTTAGTCTCAATTTTGTAAACCTGTGTGAGTTGCTTAATAAACAGCCTTTGAAAACCCAATTACATGAATGAATTAAGAGGAAGATCGCCTCTTGGCAACCCAGATTATAAATAAAAATTGAGGAAGAGGACAAGAAACAAAAATAGAAGGGCGTCGTTTACTGTTAATGAGAGTCTTGAAGTTTTGCATACATATGGGATCATTTTTTAGTTCAGTCTAGCAACAGACTAACATGTTCATTGGGCTTTTTACATTTCTCTGAATATATGTCTGCATAAATCTCTTGCCCTGAGGACTCATGTCTTTCTCATATGTATTCTGGGGCACATTAACATTCTTGGTAGAGGAGGAAATCTATAAAATTCACCTGCCCAAAATAAGGGAATTATATTTTCAATTGTTAGACCACAGACCTCTGGAACACTTTTCAGCTTTGAGTGGTCTGTTGGCAGTGTACTTTCAAGAGAGGCTCCAGGGCAGTGCCAAGACCAGCTTCACTTTTCCCCGCTTTTCTCTTTGAATCCCTGTGGGGCTCTCTGATTTTTTTTTTCATAGCTGGACTAAAGTTGTGTCAATGGGAGACCTGCACCATAAAGACTGAAATGTTAAAGAAAGCTACAAGGAACAGCTTTGAGGCAAGGTTTCAAGCTTTGTCATCACGCTTGAAGAATTTTCTGTTTAATGTACTGTAATGCAGTATTCAATGGGGACACGTTTAATTGAGTTTTACACAACCCAGTTGGGAGTAGAGCTGCAAGGTAGGTGATGTCTAGGTTTTTAATCTTCCACTCCGGAGAGGCTTGTTGACGGAGAGGTTCTTTCTCTTTGCGAGAAAAAAAAAGGAAGCATGAGAAATGATACATCCGTGGATAAAACCAATTGGCAACCCCCAAAGGAATGAGGGCGATAAGGCGAATCCAGCACTTGTACGAAATAAAAGAATCCAACTGTTCATTTAAATGAGAAACAACACCCGCGAAGGAGGAGGCAGGGAGGCTGGGCGCAGGAATGGGGAGGAACCCAGGCTGCCGAATAGAAGCAGTGATGCAGGAGGAAGGAATTCTAGCAAACAATCAGCGGCTTGTTAGGGGGATTATCAAGGAGATAACTTGCTGATGTGTATTTTGAAGGAAAATGAGAGGGAGAAGAGGGCATGTTTACGTTGAGGACAATGAATAACGGGCAGAAGTGAGTAGGGAGGGAGCTGCTATTACACACACATTTTTTCTTCCTCAAGTTCTAACCTAACCCCTGCCTCAACCTGGGTAAAAATAGCACGGGACCCTGTCAGAAACACAAAATAATACCTTATATATCAGCTCCAAGGTATTAAACTTTCTTAGCCCAGGCAGGCCCTTTTCCTCCTTCTCTAGCAGCCTAAGCAGGCAAAAGCACGAGGGAGGAACAGCATCCAAAGATCGCATTTCTGTTTTGTCTCCATGACACTAGGCTTAATATGTGATAACTTCATAGTTGGTTCAAGCAGAACCCTTTGGGAAAAAAAAAATTTAATATCTATTATCAACTTTCTGATCCCCAGCAGAGGAGGATAACTAGATAAAGGATTACTCAGTAGACTAATATATTTCAAGCATCCACTTAAAAAGGAATACTAGTACTCTGATCACTTATTTTTCTACTGGATCTTTTTGGACTGCCCCTTTGGATGCTGTCCCTAAATGGTGATGGCTGCTTTTTAATGTGCCTGTGAGCCTATCCCAGTAGAAAAGAGTGTCCATGATAACACAGATTCCTTTGAATTCCTGCACTCCACCTGCACTGAGAGACAACACTCTAAGAATGTTCTGTTATCTTCCATCAGTGTTTGTGGCATGCAGATAACTAATGCATTGTTGCCTGTCAGGATTGTTGCTAATTTAGGGCTGCTGACATGGCGCCTGGTAGTCCACTTTTTGGTATAGTATTGCCATGAGAAGCACTGTATTTTCATCCTTTAAAATGAATGTGCTTTATTCAATAAATATCTCCCGTCCTAGGCACGAGGAATGAGATGGGGAACCACTTCGATACTGTCCCTGTCCTCATGGAGTTTACAATCTAGTGGGGGATAATGTAATAATCATACTGACAGGTACATTTTAAAATGAAATACTGACTTGTGATTAGAATGTTGATAGTAAAAATATGAAAGTAATTTTTGTTCCCTTCATAGAAACATAAGAAACCACCTGGATCATCTTCTATAGATAGATCACTTTGCTTGTTACACATACCCATTCAACAAATAGTCGTTATGCACCTACTATGTGTCAGACATTGGTCTAAGTGCATAGAACCGTGACCAACATTGAAAATTTCTGCTGTCATTGGGCGTACAGACTAGCATTTTCTCACTCAGTTTTTATTGCAACCTTATAAAATGGCCATTGTTATGATGATATTACCTCACATTTATAAAGCATCTCGGACTTCTAAAGCACTTTTGCTTTCATTATCTAACCCAGTGTGTCATCAATCGGGGAAGGTAGGTATTAGTTCGTTTTATAAAAGAGAAAGCTGAGGCACAGACAGATAAAGTAATTTTGCCAAATTTTCTTTCTTTTTTTTTTTTAAAAGATTTTATTTATTTATTTGACAGAGAGAGACACAGAGAGAGAGGGAACACGAGCAGGGGGAGTGGGAGAGGGAGAAGCAGGCTTCCCGTGGAGCAGGGAGCCCGATGCGGGGCTCGATCCCAGGACCCTGGGATCATGACCTGAGCCGAAGGCAGATGCTTAACGAATGAGCCACCCAGGCGCCCCTGCCAAATTTCCATGATAAGTCAAAACTATAAGTATGGCTAGGGTGCCCGGGTGGCTTAGTCGTTAAGCGTCTGCCTTCAGCTCAGGTCATGGTCCCGGGGGGTCCTGGGATCGAGCCCTGCATCGGGCTCCCTGCTCCTCGGGAAGCCTGCTTCTCTCCCTCCCACTCCCCCTGCTTGTGTTCCCTCTCTCGCTGTGTCTCTCTGTCAAATAAATAAATAAAATCTTAAAAAAAAAAAAACTATATGTATGGCTATAAATATAAGCCTCCTAAAAATCCAGTAGAATTTTACTTTACTATGTTCTTTGTTGCTGTGATTTTTTTTTTTCATTTTTCAAAAGTCTAGAACTGCATTTTGAGTTTTTGGAAAGTGAAGATAGTTATCAGAATTTGGAGGGCAGTTTATCAACCTATACTCAAAATTTCTGATACATTTCCACTTGGGAGGGGATTCTCATTAGAATTCTCATTGGAAACCGCTTGGTTGTTGCTAACAGGCAGGGGGCTTGTAAGTCCCGTGTTCTGAGACGGCATAAAGGCTGAGAACCATGGTTGTAGAAACAGCCTAATCCTGATGACAGTTCTCAGTGACTTGAGACTACAGAGCACAAAGGAAAGGACTAGAAATTATTAGGATAATGTAGAGCAAAAATCCACTTAATGAAGAAGTTATTTAGGTAAGCTTGCTTATTACATTGGTACAAAAATGATAATGATTGGATTTGGTGTTGGCTAAAACACCACTGTTGTAGTCGTCTCGGTCAGCCGTCACTGAGACAGCCCTCAGTTTTGATTAAATCATAATTTCAGAAATGAAGCAACCAAATGGTTACAACCTTTGTTCAGGGATAAAGATCCACCTATTTTTCTGTGAAGAATCAAGACCAACCCTTAAACAAGACAGTCCACTAAAAGAAACGTCTTCAGCAAAACTCATTCTACATTTGTCTTGCTTCTAGCATCGTGTTTAAGTGTATGGACTACCTGAAATCCCAACAGACTAGGTACAAATCCTGACTCTGCTACTTATTAGCTGTGAAGCATAAGGCAAGTTACCTAAATTCTCTGACTTGATTTTCTCAATATCAAAATGTTTGTGTGTGGGGGGAGTCCATTCTTACCAGATCATTTTGAGGACGAAATGACAAAATATATGGAAAAGAAGGGCTTGTAACTGTGCTTGGTACATGGTACATGCTATGTAATTGTGAACAAATATTATCTTGAACAAATTTCTGCATTTATATCACAGTGCAATAGGAATCTAAGCCACATATAAGGAATCATAATAATTTAAAGTTAAGGAGATTTTATTAGGATTTAGAGTTGGTTTTATTTGAATCATTATTTTTGCCTCCATAAGCAACATTTAGGTTTAACAGCAAATCTCTGGAATACATTTGCGTTTTGGGGATGGAGTAGGTAGGTGACTCTGAGGCCCTGATTGAGAGTGCTGTCATTACACAGAACTACCTACTTGTCCTATTATTTCCTGATTTTTGTTTGTTTGTTTGTTTGTTTAGAAAGAGAAGTAACTAATAAAACATTTTTTTTTCTGATATAATAAAAAAACAGCAACTCAGTGTCTGGATTAAAGGAAGGATAGCTAAGATTCTCATTATTTTGTCCCATCCTAACACACCCCCTCCAAAGAATAGCTTCCTATCACAGTGATTTTGTAAGAGTTTGCCCAAGATGCACTACCTGCAAAATTCTGATAGCTGTTCAAGTCTCCCCCCCTTTCCCTTTCCCTATGCCCCCTACTCCCAAGCTCTTCATAGATTGTGTATACTAATGTAGCTGGCTGGCTCTATCTGTGGGTCATCAGATAGACTGGCAGCTCTGAAAGCATGGTCCACCAACAACTGGGGGTCCCAAAACACTTTCCAGAATACCATGGAGTCATACTATTTTTATAATATTACTGAGATGTTCTTTGCCACGTCCACTGTGTTGGCATTCACACTGATAGTACAAAAGCACGGGGGGGTGTGAAACTGCTGGACTTTAGTGTGAGTCAAGGTAGTGGCACTAGACTACCAGAATCATTGTATTTTGTCCCCACCAGGCACTCAAAGTTGCAAGAAGCAAACAAGAAGAGAATGCAACTTAAGAATGTTCTTGATGGGGGCGCCTGGGTGGCTCAGTTGTTTAAGCGACTGCCTTCGGCTCAGGTCATGATCCTGGAGTCCCGGGATCGAGTCCCGCATCGGGCTCCCTGCTCGGCGGGGAGTCTGCTTCTCCCTCTGACTCTCCCCCTCTCATGCTCTCTCTCTATCACTATCTCTCTCAATAAATAAATAAAAAATCTTTAAAAAAAAAAAAAAGAATGTTCTTGATGAAGCAATAGAATTTAATTCTTTTATTAAATCTAAACACTTGAGTACATGTCTTTCTAATATTCTGTTTGACAAAATGGGAAATACACAGGAAGCACTTCTGTTTCATACTGAAGTTCCATGATTGTCTCCAGAAGAAACACTTGGATGATTGCTTGAATGAAAAGTAGAAGTAGCCGCTTTTTTCATAGATTACTAGTTTTGCTCGAAAGAATGTCTGACAAATATGTTATTTAAATTTGAGTATTTGGCAGATGTTTTCTCAGAAGTAAATATTGCCTCAAGGACAACAACTGACAGTATTTATTGCCAATGATAAAGTCAAGCTTTAAAGCAAAAATTATAATTTTGGAAATTTATAGGAACTTGACAGCTTTCCAATAACTTAAAAATTTAACTGATGAGATTGGTGTTGATACTTACGAATGTGATTTTTTTGATGTTATATGATGAAATGTGCCAGCATTTGGAAGATCTGCATAACTCAGTAGACCAATATTTCCAAAATCATCGATGCATACACTAATACATTATGCATTGGTAAAGGCTCCACTCAGCAACTATTTACAACATAGAAAAATGGATTTAAAGCAACAGATTGAGGGCGCCTGGGCGGCTCAGTTGTTAAGCGTCTGCCTTCGGCTCAGGTCATGATTCCAGGGTCCTGGGATCGAGTCCCGCATCGGGCTCCCTACTCGGCGGGAAGCCTGCTTCTCCCTCTCCCACTCCCCCTGCTTGTGTTCCTGCTCTCACTGTCTCTGTCAAATAAATAAATAAAATCTTAAAAAAATAAAATAAAATAAAATAAAATAAAAAATAAATAAATAAAGCAACAGATTGTGAAAAGTTAATCGATGTAGTATCAGATTCCACCCTGTAAGTCACTTTTAAGAATATAACACTTGCTGAATTTTGGTGTAGTATCAAAGAAGAATTCCCAAATTTTACCTGAAAAGGCTACTAAAATACTCCTGTCTTTTTCAACTACATATCTCTGTAAGTTTAGATTTCCTTCATATATTTCAATCAAAACAGCATAGGCTAACAGACTGTCTCGAGAGGTGGGTATGAGAATCCAGCTGTCTTCTGTTAAAGGCAGACCTTGAGGAGAGTAGCAAAAATGCAACATAGTACCACTTCTCATTAGTACTTTGCTCTGTAGAATATAGTTATTTTTCATTAAAAACTTTCTTTTTTGTGTTAAAATGTCGTTTATATTTTGTTATTTTTATTTTATTTTAAAGATTTATTTATTTACTTTGAGAGAGAGAGAGAGAGAGAGACACACAGCGAGTGGGGGGAGGGGCATAGGGAGAAAATCAAGCAGACTCCCCACTGAGCACCGAGCCTGACATGTGCGGGGCTGGATCCCACGACCCTGCGATCATGACCTGAGCCAAAACCAAGAGTCAATGCTTAAATGACTGAGCCACCCAGGTGCACCTATTTGTTATTTTTCAATGAATGCATATTTTACAAATTTCTTCGCTGTGATACTTATCAACAGGTAAAACCCACATAAGCCAAAGCTTTTTGGGGTCCTCAGTTTTTAAGAGTGTAATGGGGCCCTGGGGCCAGAATGTTTGAGAACCTCTGTGACAGCTCACATAGGAGGAATCTGAGAAGGGTTAATTCACAGGCTGCTCAATACAGGCTTCAAGGCCCAGGCAGACAGGCCATTGGCTTCCCTCAGAGATACACACCGTCAGTAGCAGTTTCCCAATTGGGGAAATGCTCAGCTGGCCTTGTCCCCTCACTACCCCTTCTGATCTTTACAAGCCTTTTACAAGCTGTTCTCTAATTCATTCAAAATATAAAGGATTTTTAAACACGCGCTGGCCTAATTTTAGATGAAAGTGAAATGTCAATTAAGAAGTCTAATTTAGCTCTAGCCACTAAATTAGCTTTTTCTACCTTGCAAAGCAGCAGACTGTGGGGCAAGACATGGAAAGATGACTGAGCTGACATTTCAGTATGCCAGTTTTGCTGACCTGCATTTTCTTACGACAGGAAAAAGTACTTCAGGCAGTCGAATTATTCTTTCCTTTAAAAAAAAAAGGGGGGGGGGTACTCTCTTTGTCTGCTTTTTCGACTTTTCCTTCTTTTCAAATTTTCAAAATTACAAAAACTGCTCATGATGGAAGCCATCGTTATCAAAGTAACTGGTTTGGACTTGACTAGGTTTTAAAAAGTACAGATGAAAGTCTTACGGATATTTCATCAAACCTGTTAACTTTACTAAAGAATAAATCAGGGGCGCCTGGGTGGCTCAGTCTGTTAAGCATCTGCCTTTGGCTCAGGTCATGATCCCGGGGTCCTGGGATTGAGTCCCAGATCCGGCTCCCTGCTCGGCGGGAAGCCTGCTTCTCCCTCTCCCACTCCCCTCTGCTTGTGTTCCCTCTCTCACTGTGTCTCTCTCTGTCAAATAAATAAATAAAATCTTTAAAAAAAGATTTAAAAAAAAAGAATGAATCACAGCATGTAATTATATGCACTTAATCTTAGCCAGAATAGATTGTTTCTGATTCTCTTATCCTCAAATATTGCATGCCTGTGACATTATGACTACAGCATTACTCGTGATATTGAGATGAGGTTACTTCAGTTTCTTTACTGAACTTGGTGCTAAAAGGGTAAGAATCACATTTTAACTTTTTTGGGGAATTCTAACATCTAGCAGACTTTAGAAGGTCAGTCACTATTTTTGCCTTTGAATGAATGAATACATTGGTGCATTAGTCACTAGAAAATACTTTATTGTCATAAGCGATTGGTCATTGTAAAAGACCAAGTTATTTAAATATCACTTTTTTTTAAAGATTTTTTTTATTTATTTGAGAGAGAGAGAGTGCACAAGTGGAGGGGAGAGGCAGAGGGAGACAGAGAAGCAGGCTGTCCTCTGAGCTGAGCAGGGAGCCCAGCGAGGGGCCATCCCAGGACCCCAGGATCATGATCTGAGCCAAAGGCAGATACTTAACTGACTGAGCCACCTAGGCACCCCTAAATATTGCATTTTTATATCCATTATTCTAACAACCTGAAGGCCATATTTGGGATGTTTGGGTATCATAGGATAGAGGAAACAGACAAATGAAATAGTTATGTAAATACTTTATTTTTAAAATTACTCTACTGCAAGCCAGTATTATATTCAATTTCCAGGAAATCTTTAGGGAGATTTAGTAAAAATAGGGCCATGGATATGATACTGGACTCCCTATGTGTATAGACAATCTGTGGTAAAAATATACATAATACATTGTAATTTATTCAAGTTCTGCTCCCTTTAAAATTCTCATTACTTTAATTTTCATGACTGAGTATTCCTGACATTTGGATTCTGCCTTATGTTCCGGGCTCACCTACTTTTGCACTTATTTTTAAAATAACCCATAGTTTAATGCATAGTTTGGGGCAAATACCTAAAAACGTACATATAATGATATTGCTCATAAATTATAGGATGTCATTAAATATTATTTTCTTTTGTTTTATTTTCCTATTATAAGGGAAGTGTGTGTGTGTGGGGGGTATGTGGATGTGAATAAATCAGGATTACTGTGTAAAAATCTGGTTGAATCCATCATTGTATTCATATTTATTAGATCCATCGCCTTAGTATCTAGTTGTTGATAAATATGATGGGGTCAGTAACCATAATCCTCTTATGCTCCTTCAGGCAATATTTACAAATATGATTCTCCTTTTTTTGACGGGTATGGGACTACAGCTCTAGAAGCAAAGGTCTTGCAAGCACACCCCAACCAAGACTATGTCTTCTGTGATAACTTTATCAGAACTGTCTTCTTGACACTCCCATGAAACTAGCAAAACTATTCTTAACTTACTGGGAAGGAATGGTGGGAAACATTTTGCATGAAATCACTTTCTAGGGTGCCTGGTTGGCTCAGTTGGTTAGGCGTCTGGTTTCTGCTCAGGTTGTGATCTCAGGGTCTTGGGATCCAACCCTGGGACCAGCTCAAGCTCAGTGCAGAGTCTGCTTGTCCCTCTCCCTCCCCTTCTGTCTTTCCCTTCTGTTTGCTCACTCACACTCTCTTTCACGCTCTCTCTCTCTAAAATACATACATACATAAAATCTTAAAAAAAAAGAAAAAAGAAAAGAAACCACTTTCCAATTGCCTGAGCTCTTTTTCACCAAGAATTTTGAGAATGCTCAAGCCTATTGGTAAATAGAGAAAGTGCATAAAAGTCAGGAGTGACATTAGCTAGGAATGACAGTATATTTCTAACAAAGGCAAGAGCCAAAATTGAGCTGAATTTTATTTTATTTTTTTGTATCCCAATGAGAGATACTACTTTCTTCTGTACCTTTTAAAAAATATAATTTTACATGTGATATAAGCATGAGAAAACACACAGTATATATGAATTACAAAGCAAAACAACAGAGATCCATGAATCTACCATCCAGATTAAGAACTAGAACCATAGAGGGACATTTCATTTATGTGTATGCTTATTCTTGTCACATTCTCCTCTCTGTAAACTCTCCTTCTTCTAGCAAAGAACCTCCATCCTGACTTTTTTTTACACATTATCTCTTTCCCTTGCCTTTAAAAATAGCTTTATCCCATGTGTATGTATTCCTAAAATATATAGTGCTTGGTTTTGCTAGACGATGTATTTTTTACTTCTTGGGTAAATTCTGTATCTTACTATTAAAATTAAGAAAAAAATAGACCATGGAGACTACTTTAAAAATCTCTCTACTGTAGATTTTGAAAACGTACCAGCTTGAGATCACATTTATTATTTTAGTTGGTAAACTGAGTATTGGCATTGGTAATGGGTTGATAACAACTAGTTACTTTAGGGAAACTCATATTTTTGTTTTTTTGTTTGTTTTGAGAGAGAGCGAGCTCATGCTCAAGCGGGGAGGGGCAGGGGCAGAGGGAAAGAGAGAGAGAATCTTAAGCAGGCTCCATACCTGGCACGGAGCCCTTTGAGGGTCTCGATTTCACGACATTGAGATCATGACCTAAGCCGAAACCAAGAGTCCTACACTTAACCTACTGAGCCACCCAGGCACCCTGAGAAACTCATTTCTAACATCTGATTACTATAGTGTCTCAAGAATGAGCATATTTAAAGATCTTGATACAAGTACTGCGATGTGCAATATTCCAAGACATCAGTATATCTTTCACTACCATGACATTCTCTATCCCTTGGGAGTTTTAAGTGCTATGATTTTTAAAAAGTCTTTGATATTTAAGTAAGTTAAAATAATGAGTTCTTCAATTTTTTTCTATGAATTGAAAAAAAAAATTTTATTTTCATTTTGTATTTGTTTTTTGATTATAATCTATTAGCTGTGAATATGTTGAGTGTCAGTTATTTTACAGTTTCTCATTTGTTATTTTAATTTTGTTTAAGTTTTTCAAATTGCCTTTTTGAAAATTTTATTCTTTTTTTTAATCTTTTCTTTGAAAATTTTAGTCTTGATTATTGAAATTTTTCTTTTTGAGGCTTGTCAAATTTATAGATCATCCCACTTGCAATTTATTTGCCTCCTATAAATCTTGGAAAGACTTTTCACATTTGGAGATTAAATAAATAGTTTAACAGCTCTTTTTTACTTAAAAAAAATCACTATCTCTTTAATCTGTAATAGTAGTACTAATTATAATAACATACTCACCAATACTATTAGGGTTCTTACTATGTGTCAGACAATTTCCCAGCACTTTACATATTTACTTGCTTAATCCTTTCAATAACCCTATAGAAATAAAAAGATATTATTATCTTTATTTTATAGTTGGGAAAATTGAAGCCCGGAAAGAGATGAATTTGCACAGAGAAAAAATAGAAGTAGAAGCAAAGCAGTCATCATTTAATCTCTCTGCTCTAATGCCCTTCCAACTGATTTTGAGTTTTATTCCTTCTTACATTTATGCCAATAAATGGTTTAAAATGGAGATCTAAATAATTATTATGATTAGAAGAGTGAGACATTCCCCAAACTGATTTGTTTCATCAAATTCTTATACATTCTAGATTCTTTTTAGATTAGTTGATTCTATCTATACTTTCTTCTTTCCTTATTTTTATATCATAGTGATTTGATTTTGTAACTTAGTAGTGTTTTAACATATTACTTTATATTATTCTTCCTCAAAATTATTTTATTTTCATCTATTTATCCTACCATATGAAAGAAATAATTTTCTTTAGTTCTAAAAAAATACTTAATGAGATTTTGGTTAACATTACACTGCATTTATAAATCAGTTTGGAAGCAAATTGTCATTAAAATATTTTCTCCATTTTAACTCTATTTATACTGGTAAATTATGATTTCTATCAATACATTTCTTTATATGGGTCATATATATATACCTTGTTAAAATATTTCCAAGTATTAAAAAATTTTCCACATATTGAGCAGTTTTGTTATAATTATGAATAAAATTTTGTAGCAATTACATTTTTCTCTAGTAATGATACATGAGTTCTGTTAATCTTTTAAATAATTTTAATCTTTAAAATAATAATTTTGATATTAATAATTTTTCATAATCTGTGAATTATGATTTTTTGGTCACCTTTCATGGCTTTACAATTCTGATTTTTGTTTCCTGTCTTATTACATTGGCTACAACTCTTAGAGAATTTTAAATAATATTGTGGTAACAGATTTTTAAACATTTTAAAAAACTACTTTAAATGAAAATAAAAATTAAAGGCATGTACCATAGAATTATATTTCACATATTTATTCAACCTAAACCCCATATTTCTGGGCAATGAGTGCACAGGAGGCATGGACATTGGCTTTTCTCTTACCATACTGGTTTGGCCAACCTACATTTTTCAGGAAAAATTACCATGGAATTTGTCTGCTTTATTGTAGCAAAGAGAGTTATTTTGAAACTCTGATTGCTGTCATCTAAATAATGGAAATAACCCAAAGGGGAAATTTTTGAAACTCTTTATGTAGAATGAAACCCTGCTTGTCATTCTTAGATTTATCTCATTCTAGCTACTATTTCACTGTCAAGACAGTAATAGAGGGGCTGGAAAGAGGAAAATTTGTGCCAGGAATAAAATCAAGTACAATTTTCCATATTTCTACTTCTATTTTTTTCAAATAGCACATAATTCTCTCTCTCTCTCTCTCTCTCATGTTCTTTCTCTCTCTCTTTTTACCAGTAATGCTTAATTATATGTCTTGTCTAATATTCATTCATAATCAAATCTCATATTTTTGGTTAAAAACACACATTTTATAACAGTTCCCAATAAAGATTAATTTCTTACTAAAAAATAAATTGAAAATGAAATCTATACAAAGGTATAATCTTCCAAGTCATAGTCAACAGCCCCTCACTGTAATTCATTTTAGATCATTCATGTTGGCATGGCTAACACACAAAATTCTGAAATGTTCAAATAATCTAATATAAATGTCTATGAGGACTCTGAGAGTGACTGTTTCTGTGGCAACACATTTAATGCCTCTGTTACTGCTTTCCTAGCCACAAAAAGAAAAGAAAATTACCTTTTGAGTTGATTTCTTTGTTGAAATAACTGTAAGATGGTTTCTACAAGGTATATTATTGGAAAGCTGAAACACGAGGAAAATGAAACAATATATAGAGAACAAACTCTGATTTTATACACATCAGTGTTCAGAGCCTTGGTCCCACCACTGGCTAGCTATGTGACATTGGACAAATTATTTAATTTCTCCCTAAGTCTTGCTTCCTCCATGTGTCACATTATAATGAGATAATGTTTGTTATTTTCTGGTTCCGTAAATGTCAGTTGCCAGAATGATGATGACGATGTTCAGTTAAAATATCTCTTAAATCTGACTCCTCTTAGAGAGTTTATACTTCATAATCTTCACATGTTTAGGCAACTGTTATTCAGATCTGTTCTGTAGAGACTTAGCATCAATGCACCAATTACCCAATTCAACTCAAATAAATCACTGAAGAGCATGCTATTACAGAAAAAGTTCAGGATCCTAGGTCAGGAGGCAAAAGTGTTAGATGTGAATCTGCTACATCCCAGCTGTTCAAGCCTCAGTTTCTACATCTGTCAAAAGGAAATACTTGTGTTTCCTATCTTACATGATATGTTATTGTTAAGATTAACTGAGATAACAGGCATGAAACTCATTATAAATTGGCAAAATATGATTTGAATATATTTTTCAAAATAGTGCATAGAAATTGAAATCTGTTTCATGATATCATAGAAGCAGCTAAGTGTCTTAAGGCCTGATTCTCAAATGAAAACATAGGTGAAACTGACTGTAAAAATTATATACTATATATTGCTGATTTTCTAAAGTTTTACAAAGCTAACCAACTATAAACAAAATAGTTTTTATAATTTAATCAACTTTTATTTGTTAAAATTAGACATTAGAAAAAGATGATTTCCAAGTCTTAATCCTTTTGATAATTACAAATCTTCATTGCATGATTTGGCAAGTCCTGCTGAAATCAAATGATTCAGTATTGTTATGTTTACTTCTTTACCAAAGTTTATCATTCACTTCTTTGTATAATATATTTTCCAATTTATTGTGTAACTGAAGTAAGCTTTCCTCACTAAAACAGGGTAGAGAATGGCAAACACTCTTACCTAGGTTGATAAAGATCTCTGTGCTCCTGAAAATCTCCTTGACTCACATTTTAAAAGCATAACTTTCTAACTTTCTGTTAAAGAAAAATACACTAATGTTATTACTTCATTTATATGACATTATACATTATCCTCCAAGAGACTTTTATTTAGGGTGAGAGAGAGCATTCCCTTAACTGAAAGCCCCTTCTTTCTCAGGTTTATTCCATTGCTGTTAATGAAACGTGTGATGACTCTTGTGTCAGGGAATTAATGATACTCAGTAAGTAAAGAATGAGAAACCTGGGGGGATGAATTATGCTTGTTCTTCGGTTCTTTTCAAAGAGGAAAATTGAAAGATCCCATAGCTTCGCACTTATTATGATATTTAAACTATGAGAATTTCATCAGATAAAAGAAATGTTAAATGAAATCCTCTGTCTAAACACTCATGTCAGGAAAGGCAATTTTAGTTATGCAGTGGTGTAGCATTTTGTTTTTTCTGCAATAAAGCCATCAGATCAATAAAAAATTATGTAGCAGATTATTATTACACTGTGCTCACCATAGCTCTAATCGTAAATAATACAGCAGTTATCCTGGTTATATTAATTATAATTAGAATGCAGATAATGCAGACGGTCTTTTATTACTAGAGCCAAATCAATTTTCCAGTGTTATTCGATGCAAGGTCACACAAAGTTGTGGGAGCTTTTAGACTTCTTATGAAATGGCCTGCCTGCCTGGGCGAAGAGAGTTTGGCTCAGCTGTGCAAGACACATTGACTGGGAAGATCATTGAAATAATTACAGCCATGAACCCTTGCCTATGATGGCAGAATTTCATTTTATAAAGTAAGCATAGCTGTAATCCAGCCTCCTTTATGGTAGGAAGCCTCATAAATCTTTCAGAGGAGACCAAGTCTTGTGTTTAGTGGTAAGGAGGAAATCAAAATGGATTCGTTTGCATTGTTCATTTCTCCTCATTGCCTTTTTGTTCCATACCCAGGCATCATATTTTTTAAAGGTATTCCATATGTAATCATCTTGTAATGATAGAGGGAAAACCACAAAACAACAAACTAATAGAAATACATTAGGTGTTCAGTATTGGTGGATGGGATGTACGCTGATTTTACACACTGTCATAGGAGGACTTTTATGGACCTGCATTAGTTGCTCAGAAAGACGCCATGGGATGACAAGAAAGCAGGAGAGTGAGACAAAGGTTACGTTCAGAGGAAATCACTGTACAGTGGTCAAAGGGTGGAAAGAGATCTAGGCCCAAAGCTTATTATGAAGCCAGAGATTATGGTTCAGAATAAACCCATGTATTGGGGCACCAGAAAGGGGCAGCATAGTAATTCTGCAATTACCATGGTTCTGAGCAAACCTAATGGTGATGGATTAGAAGCAAGGACATTGATGTTCCCCACTTGACAGAACTCCCTCAGGTCGTGTAGCCAACATCCAGCCATACCAACTCAAGTGAGATCAGGCAGGTAATTCATGGAATGTACTAGACTATGGGAGTAAAGGAATAGAACTGGTAGGGCATGTGTCAGCATATAAGTTGGAAAATTCATAACCTAGATAAAGGCATTGGTGTTCAAAAAATGTTTAATCACGCTCTAATGTATCTTTGGGACCAGTGTGGCCTACAGACCATCGTTGCTTGACCTCTGGCTAGAAAGGCATGTCCATTCTATTGATAATTAGGAAATATATGCAGCCAGGTTGTTAAGAAACTTTCTTCTGGGAATCTGACAAAGTCAGTAGTGTTAAAAAAAAAAAAAGGTGCTATTAGTGAAGATTGGAAATGGGAAGGTATTCCAAAGAGCAGAGTTAAGAAATTATAACCAAAATGGGAGCCAGGCTGACAGCCAGGACTCCACTCAGAAGCAAAGAACAGGCAATGTGGATGGAGATCCAGCTTCAGTCCTCCAGAGACCCCCTTTTGAAGTCCTGGACTAAAGTACTGATCTCAGCCAACTGGTTCTTGAAAGGCCAGTTCATCATGTTGAGCACTGGTCTCTGACTGTCTGCAAGAAAGGAGGGAACCCTTTCAACCCTGAGGTCTCAAATCCTGTGCATAAAGGTGAAATTGTAAATAAATCAATAACCAAGTTCCAGAGGCAGAGATTGGCAAAAGGAGGAAGCTCTAAATGTCAGGTCTTTAGAAATTACAGCACTAGAAATAAATAGTAATAGAAAACCCTTGTCACTGTTTATTAAGCTTGTGAACTGCACACTCTCTTAGGGACTTTCCACGTGCTTCTTTATTTCTCTCTTTCTTCATCACTATCAATGAGGAACTAGGTACTATTAATAGTATTTTATAGATGTAAAAGCTGGGGCTTTCTAAAGTCATACATTTAGCAAAAGTTGGAGCCAGAATTTAAAGGTAGGTTTTTTGTAGCCTGATATCCTAGCTCTTAACTATTCAATACTGCCTCCAGACTAGCAAAACTTACAGAGGTCTAGAGGACAGAGGCCATTATAGTTTTGAAGATCTCTCACCTAGGTACTATGTTTTCTAAGAATCTGAGACCAGGAAGAGGGAAGAGGTCTGTTGCTTTTTAATGAGCCGGAAGCCACATACGGTCTTTCAGGTTAAACAAGCATCCTGACCATTTTGACCATAACAAGGATTCAAAATTCTTCTCCTCAGTAGCATATTTACATATTTTAAAGCCACCAGGCTTTAAGAAATGCTTTTGGACCACCAAGAGACTTAGGCAAATTGTTTTTAAAAATTGAATTGTGTGGGATAATCCAAATGGTAAAGTAAAGCTCTCTGCTTTACTATGAACAACCTCAACTGCAGTATTGAAATTTAAATCATTTTCAAAAATGTCAATAAAGCTTTTCTTTCTTCTCCCAAAACATCAGTTTTATTTAAACACAGGGTTCTGAATGTTTCTGACCTGAAGCACATAATAGCCCATAATAATGTTGGAGTATT
The DNA here is from genome assembly GCF_964656455.1 of Halichoerus grypus. Lineage (NCBI taxonomy): Eukaryota > Metazoa > Chordata > Mammalia > Carnivora > Phocidae > Halichoerus > Halichoerus grypus. The sequence continues at coordinate 31,840,534 of NC_135716.1, read as the reverse complement.
TTGACATAGCATTCCTTTCATCTGTTTTGTTGAAGAAAGACATTGGGAAGAAATGCATGGAAAAATAAACTGTTGAGCATGTTCTACTATTTAAAAAGAAATTATTTAAATACATGAGAGCAATATTTGAAAATACCAAAATGGCTAAATGGACAAAAACCAGTGAAAGTTGGAATTGAGAGAATAAATTTCATAAGTTAAAAGGAAAATGGATGCTTCGTTATCAAAAAATAAATGTCTTTGATCATGGTTACCTTCTGAAAAAGAGTTAGGAGTTGAAACAAAGACCACCTGGGGTTGACTGACTTATGTGAATGCAGTTTTAAACCAGTCAGAGTGTCTAAAAGATGTACCAAAATGTTAACAAATTTGGGTATAATTCATATAGATTTATTTCTAAAATTGGAAATGTACTACAGAGGTATAAAAGGAATCATAATGTATTGTATTTTAAATGCAGAAAAAATATTAAAGGTGTCTCTTTTTTTCCACTCAAGGTAATTTAGTTATTTCTCACTGAATCTCTATCATTTGTCTTCTTTCACCAAAAGAAAAACACAGCTTCCATCAAATATGTTCTTAGAAGATTTTAAGTTCAATTCTTTCCTTATTCACTATCTTTAAAATTTCTTCTTTGAAAATATATTTTATCTTCTTTATGAAAACATGTCTTTTTTAAGACAAAGGCTAATTCTTGCATATGCTTGCTATAGTTACTTTCCAATGAGAGTTTATCGAATACTCGCAAGGACGGCATATGAGGTAGAGCTTGTTATCTGTTGAGGGGGAAATGGAGGTACGGAGAGGTTATGTAAAAGTCACACAGCAAGTGAGTGGTAGAATGAGGCTTTGAACCCAGCCATGACAGCTGCGAGGGTGCACTCAAGTCCAGCTCTGTTCTCCTGAATCTTCACAATAAGATAGCGCTAAAAATCAAACAGTTCCACCCAACAAATAAGTGTCTCTCATTTGTTTCCCTTTCTCAAAACCCTATGAATTCCAGGATCTGTATCATAGGAGGTTGTTTTTTTGGTTTTGGTTTTTGGTTTTTGTTTAAGTAGCTCTATCTCAGAGGTACCTTGAGTATGAGCAGACACATGAATTGCTATGGTAACTTCCAGGGCTTGAATAATAGGATTTGGGAATTATTTTGAGTGCAAAACAGAAGGGGGAAAAAATAGAGTCTAAATGTGACCTTGTCAACTGAATTAACTTCTAGGAGATTCCACTTTAAAATGATACGTCTAGCATTATCGTTTCACTGCTGAAAACTGGGAAGCGTTCCAAACGTTAACTTTACAAAGTTATTGTACTTCCAAATGAGAAAAATGTCTTTTGAGGTACTTTCTTTTTCTTGAATACCGTGATAGATGGCTCTGTAATATCCTATGCAAATAGCCAATGTCGTAATTTGGAGCTGCCCATAAGAAGTTACCATAAACAGGGCATGTTAGGAGATTTTGTTTAATTATTTACTGTGTAGTTTATGTATTCCATCCTATGTGGACTACTTACAGTTGGCCTTTTTTTTTTTTTTTTTCCAGCTAAGTTCTCTACACTGTTTTCCTTCTCACACCCCGACCCTTCCTGTCGGTAGTATGTAAGAGGTAGTGAAGTTTGACACAGAATTAATCCTGCATTGAAAGGAAGAAGCACTATTTCTCAACTAGAACATGAGGCTTCTCTTTTGTTCGTTTTGTGAGCCCTCCCTTTGCTTTCCCATATTTTCTTGCAGAGCCTGCATGACCACAGGATCTGTCTCATCAGCTGCTAGTCACGTGTAATAGCACCTCTAGCAAAATCACTCAAAAAATAGTCCCCTTTTTTTCCTCCCTCATCAATTGCCTATGTCAGTAATAGGGAATTAGCTTTAAAAATATAATCTGATTGAGTACATTATGTTGACCAGCCTTGTGCATTTCCACCCTGCACTTACTTTATTGTCTCTGTTTTAGAAATGGCCTTAATGCCTCCTGGTCTCAACATAGAGCAAAAAGGACCATCTGGACACCACATATGAGGAAATCAGACATCTCTAGGTTAAATCATGCCCATAAGGACAATTTCTTGTCAGATAAGCTGCTGTGTACTTAGTCTGATAACTAACAAAATTACAATATGGTAATTTTAACTGGAAATTGTCCATTTTTATCCTCAGGTTTTCTCTTTTATCCCCATTGGTAACCACCCTGTGAGTTCTACTCCTATGCACTAGTGCTCAAAGCAACCCCCAGCTTTTTTGCAAGCTGTGGCAGCTGTGAAATGTCTGGACAGCAGAGAGTGTTGTGCTGTTGGCTCGTGCATCATAATGCAGTGGGGGTAGAAGCACATCATTGTGTAATGGAATAATTTGCTTTCTCCCTGGTTTCTAGACACATCACAAAATAAACACGGCAGTAAAATGAAGCGTAAAGCGTATTCGGTGAGTTTTGAGTCACGTTACTGTCGTTTGCGAGGCTGTGTGACCTTAAGCCCGTCACAAACTCTTTTTTTTGACCTCTGGCATTCTAATCTGTTAAATGGGATGTCTTTCCTCAGTTGTTTTTCAAATAGGATCATGTACACCAGAGGAGCCTAGTCGATCATCTGTCCTCTATGCACTGCCTGCAAACATCTTATCTTTTACTCATAGTGAACCTTAACTGTTGCCATCATTTGAAAAATCAGAAGATGTGGGGCGCCTGGGTGGCTCAGTCCGTTAAGCTTCTGCCTTCAGCTCAGGTCATGATCCCAGTGTCCTGGGGTCGAGTCCTGCATTGGGCTCCCTGCTCAGTGGGGAGCCTACTTCTCTCTCTGCCTGCCGCTCCCCCTACTTGTGCTCTCTCTCTTTCTCCTCTCTCTCTCTCTCTCTCTCTCTGACAAATAAATAAATAAAATCTTTTTTAAAAAATCAGAAGGTGTTACATTGAAAAAAATTAAGATTTCTAGATTCTCTAGAAACAGGATTATCTGGCAACACCACTCCCCTGTTCCCACGTGGCAGCTAAAGGCCATGACGCAGCCCCTTCCCCTTTAGATAGCAGTCTTTGCTACAGTTCACTTCAGTCCCCGTCTGGCCTGCTTTACACACTTCTGTTGCCTGTCTTGTCCCCGTAAGCGTTGAGTTTGTCACCTTTGATGTTTATAAAAACACATTGAGTTTTAGCTGCAATGTCCTTGACAAACACACTCAATTTGGACCTTGAAAACCAGCTTTCTAATACTGGTTCTTAAACTTCTGTAGATCATGGAAATTTACTGGGTGAGAGTAATTTCCCTGTGCATTAAAATGTTCATAACAATAGTTACATAATGGAATTATTGAAATAATTTGTATAAAAGTATTTTGTAACAACGAAACACTAAAACACTAAATCTGTAATGATGATTTGGTACTTCGCATACTTCTTTTTAAGGACAAATATAAGAGACTTTATTCATTAGACCTTAAGTTGACCAATATTTCAAAATCTGATGTAGCAAGACTTTTATAAGGCGAAGTACATAGAATATTTGTTTCTAAATTTTGTTATGGGAGGATCTGTTAAACTGCATTTTTCCTCAATTTTTTGAGTAAAGAAGTAGAGATAATGATTCACAAGAATAGTAAAATAAAATATATGTTCAAAAGTTATTTGTGTTAGCTTGAAAAAGAGTTGTACATCATCCAATGGAGGCTCCAATACTACATACCTTTCTTTATTGATCTTTTTTCAAATCTTCCATTGTCTTTTCCAGGATATCTCGGTTACAAATGAATTTTAAGTGAGGTAACCATGTTGTAATAGATTGAAAATACCTACCACAGGGCCTTGCTCATTTTAGGAGTTCAAAGAATGTTAAAGCTCAATGAAACAGAACAAGAGCAGAAACAAAAATAAAATCTGGTTTTGCTACTTGACCTGAGTTGCCCCGTTCCCTTGCTTTAAACAATCAGGAATAAATTGTGATTGACATTGATGCCTTGAAATTAATAACATCCTCCTGCAAAGAGTAGGGAATATTTTATACTTCTTCCTAATTATGTATGTCATTACCTACTTTCTCATTCATCTGTTTAATATCCTCCATGAGGCAGGCAGAATCGGGTATATAGTATTACCTAATTTTGTATGAGATAAAAGGAAAATAGAGAGATTCAGTGCCTTTTCCAGGGTCAGTCAGTAGAACTGGTAGAAGAACTGTGGCTGTAACAGTTAGATGACCTGGATCATCAGTCCTCTTAACAAGAAAAAAATCTTCTGGGGCACCTGGGTGGCTCAGTCAGTTAAGTGTCTGCCTTCGGCTCAGATCATGATCCCAGGGTCCTGGGATTGAGCCCTGCGTTGGGTTCCCTGCTCAGTGGAGAGCCTGCTTTTCCAATTCCCTCTGCTGCTCCCCACTTGCGTTCTCTCTCTCTGTCAAATAAATAAATAAAATCTTAAAAAAAAAGAAAAAAATCTTCTGAGTCCTTGATATACTTTAAGCATTTAGAATATGTTTATTAACTGTAAAAGACTTCTGAGTCTGTAAAATGCTTCATGACACCAAATAATAACTATATCTTTACAATAGAAAAAGCAAAGTTATTCATTTCTTCATTGAACAATCATTTCTTAAATACAACAAAAATCACACAAAAATATCTAAAGGTAAACAGCAAACTGTGTAATTACCACAAATGTAACAAAGCATTATATCTGTATTTATTCATTAGTAAAAGAGCTTATATGAATGGATAAGAAAACCACTAAAACCTGAATGAAAACTGTATAAGGGATATGAAAATATAATTTACACACACACACAAAACTAAAATGACTAATCCAGTATAGCCAGAGCATTCTCTGTAGTAACCACAACTCATGAGTCCTCAGTGGTTCCTCATTGTTCTGAAAATAGGGACAAATTTCTGGGCATGCCATATAAATTCTTCTAATAACATGATCCCTTATTCTCTAGCTATACCGTTCACCACCCCATCTCCTCACATTCCACCCTGCCCTCCTGCATTTCAACCAGTTCTCAGGATCCATCGTGCTATGCTGTCTCTTACCCCACTACAATCCCACCATCCCTTACCCCTTTCTATTCCAGAATATGCAAAATATAAATCAGTTACAAAGCATGCTATTTAGTTCAAATGACATTTTTTTTTGTAGCAAGAGTTTCTGGAGAAAGGAAGCAGTGCATTGATTTATATTCTGCTGCAACCTCCTTATTTTATTAGAAAACAGTAACAGTTTGTCTGTAGGTTACATTGTGAGTAGTACTGTGATACAGTATGTGATTGTGTGCATATGTTGTAAGGAAAGTCCCATCCTCAATTTACTCAGTCTTACAGTGAGAGTAACAATGCCCACCTGAGTGTTGGATTCCCCATATCTCACAGTGGGAAGAGTCATAACTACCGTGTGTTATTTTAGAGATGAACCTTCCAGTAGATGTTCAGTGGTACACTAGCAATGGAATAATTATTAGATCCCTTTCTGGTCCCTTCCTTTTTCTCCCTCTTGAATGAATAGTGTCAGAAATAAACTTATATTCCAACAAACCAAAGTCCAGGACCAGATGGCTTCACTGGTGAATTCTACCAAATATTCAAAGATTTAATACCTATCCTTCTCAAACTCTTCCAAAAAATTGAAAAGGAGGGAATGCTTTCAAGCTCATTTCATAAGGCTAGCATTACCCTGATACCAAACCTGGACAAGGACACCACAAAAAAAGAAAATTATGAGCTAATATTCCTAATACATAGATACAGAAATCCTCAACAAAATATTAGCAAACCAAATTCAACAATATATCGAAAGGATCATACACCATGATCAAATGGAATTTATTTGAAGGACGCAAGGATAGTCCAACATCTGCAAATCAATCAGTGTGATATACCACATTAGCAAAATAAAGGATGAAAATCAATGATCATCTCAATAGATGCAGAAAAAGCATTGACAAAATTTAACACCCAATTATGATAAAAACTCAACAAAGTGGGTATACAAGGAATGTATCTCAATACAATAAAGACCTATATCTGACAAACCCACAGTTGACATCATACACAATAGTGAAAAGATGAAAGCCTTTCCTCTAATATCAGGAACATGACTATAATGCCACTTTTATTCAACATGTATTGGAAATCCTAGTCACAACAATTAGGCAAGAAAAAGAAGTAAAAGTAATCCAAATTTAAAGGAAGAAGTAAAACTGTCACTTTTTGGGGATGGCATGTACTATATATAGAAAACCCAAAAGACTCTACCAAAATGCTGTTAAAACTAATAAACAAATTCAGTGAAGTTCCAGGATACAAAATCGGTGTACAGAAATTTGCTGCATTCTACACATGAATAATAAGCTATGAGAAAGAGAAATTTAGAAAACAATCCCATTTATAATTGCATCAAAAAGAATAAAATACCTAGGAATAAATTTAGCCAAGGAAGTCAAAGACCTGTACAATGAAAACTATAAGACCCTGGTAAAAGAAATTGAAGAAGACATAAATAAATGGAAAGCTATTCCATGCTCATGGATTGGAAAAATTACCATTGTTAAAATATCAAAACAAATCTGATTCAGTGCAATCCCTGTCAAAATCCCAATGGTATTTTACACAGAGCTAGGACAGATAATTCCAAAATTCCTACGGAACCACAAAAGACCCTGAATAGCCAAAGTGATTTTGAGAAAGGAGAACAAAACTGGAGGTGTCATGCTCCCTGATTTCAAACCATATTATAAAACTATGATAATCAAAACAGTATGATATCAACATAAAAATAGACACATAGGTCAATGGAACAGAATAGAGAGCCCAGAAATAAACCTATACATTATATGGTCAAGTAATTTATGACAAAGGAGCTAAGAATATACAATGAAGAAATAGCAGTCTCTGCAAGAAATGGTGTTGGGAAAACTGAACGGCCACATGCAAAAGAATGAAACTAGACTACTCTGTTACACTAAACACAAAAACTAACTCAAAATGGATTAAAGACTTGAATGTAAGACCTGAAATCATAAAATTCCGAGAAGAAAACATAGATGACATTGGTCTTAGCAATGTTTTTTGGCTATGACTTAAAAGGCAAAGGAAACAAAAGCAAAAATTTTTGAAAAATGGGAGTACAACAAACAAAAGCTTCTGCACAGTGGATGGAAGTTGACATATTATGCTAAGTGAAATAGGTCAGATAAAGAAAGACAAAATAACTGATGATTTTACTTATATGTGGAATCTAAAATACAAAACAAAACAAAACAAACTCATGTATACGGAGAACAAACTGGTGGTTACCAGAGGGGAAGGGAGTTGAAGGGTGGGTAAAATGGGTGATGAGTGGTAACTAGATTTATGCTAGTGATCATTTTGTAGTGTATACGAATATCAAATTATAATGTGCACCTGAAACTTATGTAATGTTATATCCCAATATTATCTCAATAAAAAAGAAGTAAACTCATAGATCATTACAGCACAAAGGACCTTAGAAGAGACCAGTTGGTATAATGTAGACTCTATGACCACTCTTCTATGTGCTACATGTTTTCTTGCTCAACACTCGCCTCATTTACAAATAAAGATTTGATGTTCACCTTCCCCAGGTGATTGAGCTCTACGAGATCTGTCACTCTGTGGGAGAAAATTGCCCAGTCCCTGCTTCCCCTTGTTTGATAAACTGCCTGATACAAAGTACCTCTGAATAGCTAAATGGTTACATGAATGAGTCAGTTATACCTCAGAAAACTGAGGATGACAAAGTTATACAAATCATATAAAGGAGTTACTGAAATTAGGAGGGGACAATGAAACCTACATATTCTCCTTCTAAGTTACTTATAAGCAGGGTGATTAATATCAGCTAGATCTTATTGTCATTCTGTAATAAGTACCACCGAGAAACACAAAGCCAGGAACAGAGCCAGTGAGTGGAAGGCACAAGTGGCTGGCTGGTTGGGTGTCAGTCTGTTCTTTAAGGAAGGAGTTAAGGACTGGCCTCTTCATTGAGGTGTCCTTTGAGCAGAAATCTGAAAATAGTGAGGAGGTGATTCATGATGGACATCTGGAGAAATTGTTCTAGACACGGGGAAAAATTGAGGAAGAGCGAAGGAGCTGGCATTGCTAGCATATAGGAGCTTGGGGAGTTAAGAGAATTTTAGACATTAAGGTTACAGAGATGAATGTTGTGGTGGGGGAGATAATAGGTTCTCACAGATAATCGTAAGGGTGGGAAAATATTGGAGAGTTTGACATGGTGAGATTTATACATTTTCATAGGACTTTTCTGCCTGCTGTGTGGAGAATAGGGGACAGAGCCGAAGAAGGGAAATCATTCAGAACACCAGTACAACAGTCCAGGAGAGAAATGGCACACTTAATCACATGCTCTGTCCACTGCAAGGGAAGCTTGGAAATGTGATCTAGCTGTATCCTGAAAGGGTAGGAAAAGCGGAGGTTTGGAGACCTCACAGTCTCTGTCATGGGATTCTTTAAATCCCACTCCAGATGAGTAGTTTACTGGGAGAGTGTCCTCCTGTGTATGGCTTCAATTCAATCTATTTGAGTACTTATGTTGTAATGAAACTAGGAAGTCTCCCTCCCTGCACCCCTTTGGCATGTGACCACAGAGAAGCAGTGGTTCTCTGATGCACATACAAACTGCAGATCAGTCTCAAATACGAACTTTGTTTGCACTTTTAAAGCAATCACCATTGTTCCAACAGCCTTGTGAATCAAGAAGGACATTTTATTAGGGACAAGAAAGGGAAAGAGTAGAGAAATGACACAATAGATGACCACAAGGTTATCCCTGTGGCTTTACTTATCCACAGTGTACATTCTGAAGTCTGCATGCTTGTGTGCGCACAAAGGCAGCCATTCACCAGCCACACACAGGCAGGCACACACACACACACACACACACACACACACACACACACACTGACAATCTTCCCTTCTTCACAGAGAACATTATATTTCTGGTTTCCTTGGCATGTCTCATGATAGCCTATCTAACCAAAATCACCAAAGCTGCCTCTTTTCTTTCCACTGGTTTCTTCATCTATTAAGAATCAACACTGAGATAATCCTCTCTAAGAAGCCTACTCTGTCTTTTCCAGGTTGAATTAGGAGCCCTTTCTCTGACCTAGACTAATGTGTGTATATTGCTTTAACACACTTATCAAATTCTATCCAATTCATGTGTTTATCACTAGCTTGTTAGTGCTTTGTGATCAAAGACTGTGTGTTCATTTATGTATCCCCAATATTTAGCAGTGTCCAGTGTATAGCAGGTGTTTATTAATTGTGGTGAATGAATGAGGGAATGAGTGAATCAATGGACCATTCTGAGTTCAATATGACAAGGAATGGAAAACACACTGAGGACATCATGACACGGCAAAGTTCACAGCACATTGTGTAAGCATTACAGGTAGAGAAATCACTGATGAGCTGATTCCTCCTCTTTACAAGTTCTCTGGCCAGAAATGTATCAGGCCGCATTTATTTAACAGATTTCAGAACAACTAAGTGATACTGAATATAGCAACCCCTTTAGTTGGTTATTATTTACTTAGTTGCTCACATATACCCACATATCCCTGCTTTGTTTCACAGAGGACTTGAGATCATGATGCGGAATGCATACATTATAAATTTAGCTTTTCTCTATGAAAGGACAGCTTTACATAAGCTTCTAAAATATAGAATGAGAATTGAGGTCTTAAAACATGAAGTTTTGTCTTGAGAGATCAGCTTTTGTTGTGTGGTATAATTTTGCAGATATTAGCATAAACACTCCAGCAAAGCCAAGATGTTGGGGATGGGAAAAAGGTGGCAGGGAGCCAAAAGAAAGTACTGTAATTTGGTCGAAATAAACAGGCAGCTGTTAGGTCATCTCTAAGCTACCACTTCAGTATGCTGAAAATTCGGGGTGGGTTGAAACCAGAGTCAATTTCAATGAAAATGTGGTTAGTTAAATGGTCAACATGGTTAAAATAATGTACCAAATAGCTAAATAAGGAGTTTGACATTTACAGTTGCAGAAGAGGGAAAGGTTATTATGGTGGATATGAATTCTCTTCAACTAGCAGTTTCCTCATCTGTAAGTGGGGTTCGTAAAGTTATCTTGCTGGGAGAGTATGAAAGTTGGGCACCTAGCAAGTCCAAATACATAGTAACGAGGAAACATGGCGGATGACGTGGACAAGCAACAAACTACCAACATCGTAGAAGAGCCCTGGATCTCATCAGGCTCAGCCTGGATGAGCAAATTTATGTGAAAATGAGAAATGACAGAAAGCTTCGAGGCAGATTACATGCTTATAATCAGCATTTAAATATGATGTTGGGAGATGTGGAAGAAACTGACTACTATAGAAATTGATGAGGAAACATACAAAGAGATATATAAATCAACAAAACGGAGTATTCCAATGCTTTTTGTCCGGGGACATGGTGTTGTACTAGTTGCCCCTCCATTAAGAGTTGGCTGAAACAAAGAATTTACCATGTATGGAATATAGGAGCTTTTGTATGATTGCCTCTTTAAATGTAGAAGACATTGAAAAGAGAAAAACCTGTGTAAATTTTGATATTAAGAAATGACCAAGGATTCTTCCACTCCTGAAATGAGTTGACTTGCAGATGACTCAAAAATTCTTAAGCTAAAGGGCATTTTAATTTTTTTCCAACCCTTTCAATAAATGTGATCACCAAGATGCAGGAAAAAAAAAAACCCAAAAAACAAATACAGAGTAATGAATAACCTTATTGCAGATGTTCTATCTGATGCCCTCCAACTCTACCAAAAGAATTTAACCTGCTGAGGTCAGCAAACAAGTTTGTGGTTCTTTATTGCTGGAGCCACCCAGGAATCCTTTATTCACTAGGAACTTTATCACTCACACTGTTAATTACGAAATATATGCAAACATGCATTTGATGAGAAAAATAATTTCAACATTAAACCACCATTTTGAACCCTTTTGGTGAAGTTTGGATGCTATGATTTAAAAAAATAAAAGTAATATAAATTTGCTTGAGTAAAACATGTTACCAACTGAAAGCACTGTCCAGATAATGCTTCTGCGACAATGGAAATATTCTATTCTGCACTGTCCCCTATGGTGGCCACCAGCCACAGTCGGCGGTTGAGCACTTGACATGTAGCTAATGAGATTAAGGAACTGATTTTAAATTTTAATTAACTTAAAATGATTAGCCACGTGTGATTAGTGGCTATCATATTAGCATAGATTTCTACAAGGTTAGTTTATTAAACAAATAAGTAAAATATAAAACATTTCAGATGATAATAAGCACCATGTAGAAAAAGCCAGGAAGGGGAGATCATGATGTCCTTGTGAAATTTTAAAATATTTTAGTGTCCTGATTTATTGTGAATGTATAGGCCGTTTACCGATGTTCCATTTTCAATCATAAAAATATTTTCTACTCAAAAAAAGTAGGAGAATTTTTTTTCTTTTTTTTTTTATCACAAGTGATATTTTTGTGACAAACTTATAAGGAACAAATTTGATTTTTTTCCAACAATGCCTTGGTATCTATGTTTATTTTAGTTTAGTCAGTCTTGTGGCAACTTTTCTATCATGTCTTGAAACCGAGTGGAAGGCAGATTGCAACTTTTGCATTCCACTTTTGGAAAGTTGTTATCCAGTCTAACCCAAGTAAGATATATAAAAATATATACCTTTATCATCATAAGATTGCAAAGCAGTTGATATATTTCTGGTACTGTGTCTGTTAAAAAGTAAAAGAATGTTTCATTTGGGGACATTAAGACTCAATATTTCATAAAAAGAGACAAAAGCAAATTCAGACTCTGTGAACTTACCATATTTGAAATAACACAGAGCTTTTAATATTATCAAATAAAGTAGACCTCCAGGAAGCTTCAGATGACTATATAATTTTCCAAGTTAATGTTAAAAAAGAAAAGTCAGTTTTGATTGGGAGCTATACTGAAACTCCGACTGGGCCAACTGGGAAACTAGGCTATCATAGTGATCGTGATATGTAATATATTCCTTAAACTTTATTGATTTTCTATAGTTCAGTACAAATGAGCTCAAAGCACTTCATGTATTTTTTTTTTTTTTAAAGATTTTATTTATTTATTTGACAGAGAGAGACACAGTGAGAGAGGGAACACAAGCAGGGGGAGTGGGAGAGGGAGAAGCAGGCTTCCCACCTAGCAGGGAGCCCGATGCGGGGCTCGATCCCAGGACCCTGGGACCATGACCTGAGCCGAAGGCAGACGATTAACGACTGAGCCACCCAGGCGCTCCAAAGCACTTCATGTATTTTATCTCATTTGTCCTCACAACATTTCTGTAAGATAGGTAGGGGGGCAACTGTAATTAAAGATTAGATGTGTCAGTTTTCCATCGTTACGGAAACACATTAAACTGGAACCTAGTCAGCCTGCCAACCAAGACAATTAAGTAGTCATTTCACTTATCAAAGTACCAATTACTTGATTTTTTTTTTGTTACATCATAATTTTCTCTCAAACTAATCCTGCATCTTCCATAATTTCAAAGTTCAACACTAGTAGTACTTCTTGGGAACAGTATTTTGGGAGGCTTTCTTTTGTGAAATTTCCTAAATAACTCTTCTCTTGTCACCAGCTCAAGTTCATGCACAGGGTGTTAGGGTATGAAAACAAGTGCTCATTTTTTTAAAGTCAATAACATATGTTTGAGGCATGTTAGGTAATATAACTAATTGCAAACACTTCTTGCTTTGCCTCTTTTTTTTCTTATTTACTAGGTCCTCAAAACTGTGCTATATGGCCCAACTGCTTTTCAAACAAGTAACTACTCCATCCCTATTATTTTATAACATTTATATTTAACATTTATATTTAGCACACAATGTTGATGTAAAACATTTTTTAAATCATATAGGTAGTGATCATAAAAAAATTCAGCTTTAAAGTTTTTCTACCAAAAAAAGTTAATCACACCATACATCTTTTTTACTACTTCTTTTTAATTTCACATTATTTACCATCTCTACCAGTAACTAGGAAAAAAATATTTCCTTCCATTTGTGTGACAGAGACTGCTAGCTCTACTCACCAAAAATCCAGGCTCCCCTCTTCTTCCTGTGCACACAGATGGAGCAAATTCCCCAGGCTCCCTTGTAGTTCGAGGCAGGTAGTGACTGTTTTTACCAGTGCCCTGTACATGGGAGCAGTGGCTACTAACTCCAGGCCATGTGTGCCTTCCTGTAATTTTTTTAATCTAACTAACTCAGATGGAGATGATGCCCAAGGTGACTTTGTAAACAACATGTTGAAGACATCACCATCACCATCAGCCTAGGTCTTTGAATGACTTTGTGGAGGAAAATCATGCTGCCATTTTGTTCCCCTCCCCAGCACAATACAGTAAATGTCTATGTGAGGGAGCCATTATACATCCCGGGGTATATTCATTACAGCAGTTAGCCTGGGATAACTACTACACCACTTAAAATGTGTATTATCACAAGAATACAAATATTCAAGAGAAGCTTAACAAGTGAGGTAGATATAAAACTATGGGCAAATATTTATTCAGTAAATCCCATTGGCCACAAACTACCAGAACACAAAGCCAGGAAGCCAAGGGATTACTTACTGGGTTAAAATTGCCTAGAAACTTGTGAGCAAGATGTACACTTTATAAATAAGACCCAGAACTGCATATATATTTTTCTAGCCCTAATTTTTCCACAGTATGTGTCCGGTTGATACCAAACCTTACTCAAATATCTTACCTAATACCGACATTTTTGTAGAACCTGATTTGGAATATATAAGTGAAAAAAAGGATGAAATATGAAAAATGGATATCAAAATCTGAAGCAGTGAAATAGGAGCATCAGAAGAAAATTGGATCATGAAATGGAGTTCCTGAACAGGAAGGAAATTAGAACATGCTTATAAGGACTATGTTGAATTAGAAATATGTGAAAATTTAGCTGCTAGAGGAAGTGGCATGGGAGGATCAATCAAGAAAAAGGAATATAAAAAGAACACATTATGGAAATGGGGAAGAAAAAGAAATAAAAGAAGAACACATAGTATATTGAGTATAAATTTTTAAGCTCTAAGGGCGAGAAAGGGCAAAAAGGAAAATAAAGCTGAGTGAATTAATGTTGGCTAAAAGGGGTAAGTGGAATCAAAGGGGGCTCTTAAAATTATATCAGGTGAAAAAGAAATACTAGAAAGAAAGTGGATCCATAAATAACCTGAAAATGGATGGAATCAATAATGTTTAAATGGTTGAACTACTCAACTTTAAAATGTTTTAACTAAAATAATGAAAGTTATGGAAAATTATTAAGTTATGAAGAGCTATAAATATGGCTAATGATAAAATTAAGTAAAAGAATATTAGAATGATTAAGTTGGTCAGGAGTTCTGATGATATATATCATGAGGATCAGAGGGTTTCTCTAATTAATTTGCCATCCCCTGTGTCTTATTTTTAAAGAAATCATAGATAATGAAGAAACTAGCAAAAAATAAAAGGCAAAAGTAAATCTGATGCACTCTTAAAAATGTAGTTTTATTAATTGTGAAAATGATTATAGTTGGTTTTAATCAAGCAAAATCATAATATACATTAAGCAAATGTTTTGGATGGAAGAGATGAAATGTTTAATGAAAGAAAAGATTATCAAATTTTGATCAAGACATTTAAATTTTCTATAATTTTATTTGATCTATGGGCTATTCATAGTTTATTTTGTTCAGAATAAGTTTAGTAACATAGAAAATTATTGGGAGCTCATCAGAACACAGATGTTCTATATTCTCATATATATACAAATATATATTAAAGAAATACTTACAAACATAAGTAATATATATAAACATAATACATATAAAAACATGTATGTTTCAATGTATATATTTTTGATTACCATTATTTACTAAGTTCAAACAATAAAACTAGATCTTTAGGAATGTATGACACCATTCTGAATGTGTGTCACGTACATAACAAATATAAATTACTGTTAGAAGTATTTTATTAAGCCAAGAACTTTAAAATGATTATAAAAAGAAGCATGTCCATCACCAATAAATTACTCATCAGTGTTCAGTTGTGTTGCCTACATGGTGGCTCTACCCTATCGGTTGTCCTCCCCCTACACTGATCTTTTTTTTTTCATTTTTCACAAGGGTCAGGCTTTGTTCTGCCCAGGGCTTATGCATATGCTGTTTATCCCTGTATACTTAACCCCCTCTGACTATCCACCTCCACTCTTCCTTGACCTAAGCATTTTGAACTCTTCCTTCGTATCTTAGGCAAAGCATGACTTCTCTCATGGAAGTCTCTCATGACTTCAACCAGGTCAATTAACCCCGTACCTATTACCCTGTATTACAGCCAAAGACACATCATACTTTAAAAAAAAAAAAAAAAAAGACGTAGATGTTGATATCATTGTTACTGTTGAAAGGAACCTGAAACTTCAATACATTTTATCTCAAATATTAGAATATTTTTCTATCTTTCATGTTTTCTTTATAGACCTATTAAATGTACTCACCAGTGAAAAGGTCTTTTAAAAGTTATAATAAGCACAAAATTCACATAAGCACTGTGGCTGACATGGAAACTTAATACAATTCCGTTTTTTCTTCATTGATGGAAATAACTGGGTTATTAAGATTTGATTACTAAGATTCTCATAACAAAGCAATTCTTTGGCCAACAATTACAGCTCTGTCATTATTGCTGGCTAAACAAGTTGAAAGCTATTAATCAGAGGCATGAGTAAGTTGTTCTTGGTGTGGTGGTGGTGGTGTGGTAAAGAATGAAGATGATGATTGTGATAAATACTCCATCATGGAATCTTTTGTATAGCTGTATAGCATTTTTTTAAAATAGTGACTAGATGAAAACTGAATATCCTATTCTGGGATCTTTTATTAATTTCAACATTTCAAGATGTACATGTAGTCAAATAAGCTATTACATCGAGAGGCATATTTTCCTTTTTAACCTGGAGACTTGCATGCAAGTTAGATGAAACAGCAGGTTGCCAATGATCTAGAGGATGCAGATTGAAAGAAAGAAAAAGTGAAACAGATGATTCATCCCATCAGCTTCCTGCAGGTCTTTAGACACCCTTCTAATGCCATCCTTAGAACTAGCAAGCAAGAGCACTTCGGAGCTTTTAGCCATCTTCATATCCTGCACACCACAGAACAACCGGGAGGAACCTGGATAGCCTTAAAGTAGTGTGCAAGAACAGCACATGACACAGACTTCAATGAGGAGACCAGAGAGAAGTTCTGGTCTTCACCTTGACATTGCTCAATTCTCTCACCCTTGGTCTGACAGTTGTCTCTCTACACGTAAGTTTCTTCACCTGTAAAGATGTATTAAGGCTAATAATAAAAATAGCTCACAGTTTGCAACTGTATGATTGATGTCTGCTTCACCAGAGTGCTATGTCAAAATGATGGGCCTTATTTAAGCCTCAAAATAAGCCAGTGTTATTATTCCCCCATATTGGGGTTGAGGAAATGGAGATTTAGCATACAATTATCACCAGAGTCCAAACCTTTAGTCTTAGAATACTACCATAGGCCACACTTGGTGCCCAGTCTACCAAGGAGGATAGAGAGCAGGAACCATGAGCTTCAGTGCTAGAGATTCCTGCTCAGTGGGAGTCCTTGCAGGGGTCTCTCTGGCAGGCTATTTAGCTGCTGTTTAGCTGCCCAGGAGACCTCTTCTCCCCATGTGGCAAATCAGTGCAAGGAGACGAGACTCATGTTGGCACTTGTGGGAGCAGCCGAGTCTAAAGCCTCCTGACCGCACAGGAACTATTATCTCTTACAATATTTCATATGCAGAATTTCCAGGGACACATCAGTTACAAGAGTCACCAAACTCTGGGAAGCCCAAAGTTTGGTCTCCTCATCACGTATTCAGTAGTTCACTTATAGTCCTTCCAGCTGAGTTTCAATTTACCAATCAGTGGTCCTTTTTTCCACAAGCAATACTACATAGTAACATAGTTAAAACTTCAACTTTTACCAGGGAACCCTATCTAGAAGTTAAACTCGAGTTAATTTTACATGAAAAGGGAAAATAATTTTATTAATCTTTTACATACCAGTAACTTTTCCAGTCACGGAGCTAATAGGCAGAGGAGCTGGTATTTGACCCTAATCGATCAGACTCTAAAGCCTCTAATCAATATTCTTGTTCCCCTCGCCTTGCTAACTACCCCACAGCTACACTAGCCTTCTTTTTGTTTATCAAACACTTGAAGCTTATTCCTACTCCCTGATTCCTTTGTCCTCTCCCCTGAATGCTGTTCCCCTGCTATTCACATAGTGGCTTTTTCATTCAGGGTTAGCTCAAATACCTCCTCCTCCAGGAGATTTTTTTTGAACAACTTCATTTTTTTCAACCATGTTCTCCTTCCCCACAACTACCTAGTAATTTCCTGTTGCATTGCAATGTTTTGTTTCCTTTCTGACACTCCACCCTCTGAAATTATCATGTTAAATGTTCTACTTATTTATTGTCTACTTCCCCTCACAAAGATGTAAACCTCATAGCCTAGTAATTGGTGTTAACTTGCTTACTGTTGTTTCACTAGTACCTAGAATTGTCCCTGGCACATGATGGGCGTAGAGTTATTGATTGATTGAAAAATGATGCTCTCCTATCCAATTTCTCTCATACAACTCTTATGAAATTCAGATAAGGATATCCAAACATGTTTTTATTTCTTAATAACTTAAAAATAAAAATTTTAATTCTGCCCAAATAACAAACCAAAACTGCCTTTAGACAAAACGTCAAGGCAAAAGCTTAATCTTCATTCAAAAACACTTTTATTATACATTGATTATGTAGAAGTCATGCTGCTTTAGGGTCTGTAGTGGACACCAAAGAAATAAAATCATGAATCTCTTATGTACTTATCAAATTATATTTCATTTCATTCTTTACAGATTCTCTGTAGTTGGCATCTAAACTGATTAAGGCCTTGAAAAGTGTTTGATTAGTTTTTATGATGCTAGCATCTAGAACAGTGGATTCAAAAGTCAGACGCAAGTATCTCAGTGAAAAAAAATTATTAGAATTTCTATTCTTATTCATTTTTATTTCTATATTTTTAAAAGTTGTCTAATTTATGTTTATGTTATGAAGACTATACAGAGTTCATGTAGTAAAAATGCATAAAATTTATAAATAAATATCTGTTAGGATGCATGCTCAAAATTTTGCTTATGGGCTGTGTAATTGCAGTAAAAAAAAAACAAAGATCATTGGAATGAAAGCTTCAGACATATAACAGGTATTTTTATTATTTCATAATTCATATAAATGAATTATATGATCAGATTCTTACAAATGGGGTGTGGACAAGTACTTAATTCAATTATATCTTAAATGCTTCATGAAGGATGCAGAACACCTTCCTTCAGAATATGGAAAAGGAAAAGATAACTTTTGCCTGTGGAAAGGCAAAGGATTGAAACTGGCATTTACCTTTGTAATATGGATATGATTTACTAAAGTTCAGATAAAGAGGATGCTCATTCTAGGATCTATTGCAAGCAAACAGAAAAATAGGACCAAGCCTCTTGTGTTCAAGATGGTAACTTTTCCAGGGTAGAAGAGAAGGTTTATGAATAGGAAAGTAAAGAGGAGCAGTAAGGTTCAACAGAGGAAAACCAGTGTGATATACCATATAAACAAAATGAAAGACAACAACCAAATGACCATCTCAATAGATGCAGAGAAAGATATTTGGCAAAATCCATTGTACTTTCATGACAAAAATTCTCACTAAATAGATACAGTGGAGCTCAGCTCAACACAATAAAGCTATGTATGAGAAACCATATATAAGATCATAATCAATGGGAAACAATTGAAAACTTTTCTCCTAAAGTCCAAAACAAGGTAAGAATGCTCTCTCTTGTCACTGCTATTCAACATAGTCATGGAAGTATTATCCAGAGCAAAGAGGAAAGAAAAAAGAAAAGACATCTAAATCTAAAAGGAAAAGTAAAATAACCTCTTTTTGCAGATGACATGATCCTATATGTAGGAAACCATTAAGACACCACAAAAATATCCCCCAAAACTGTTAGAACTGGTAAATAAATTGAGTAAAATTGTGTACCAAAATCAACATACAAAAATCACTGGAGGTTGTATATACTAAAAACAAACTATCTGAAGGGAATTTAAGAAAACAATGCCATGTACATCAGCAACAACATCAACAACACTGGGTGTTATATGCAACTAATGAATCATTGAACACTATATCAAAAACTAATGATGTACTATATGTTGGCTAATTGAACATAATAAAATTCAGTTAAAAAAAAACAAAGTGAGTACATGAAACACTTCCAAACTTTGTATTCTAAACTATGGAATTATCTTTTCAACTAACACTAATAAATATTACAGAAAAAAAAATTAAAAACTTAGGAATTAAATTAACCAGCTATATAAAAGACTCATACACTGAAATTACAAAACATTGATGGGGAAATTTTAAAATATGCAAGTAAATGGAAAGATGTCCCATGTTCATGAATTGGAAGAATTTGTATTTGTTTAAATGTCCGTATTCCCCTAAGCAAACTATAGATTCATAGCAATCCCTATCAAAATTACACTGGCATTTTTCCAGAAATAGAAAAGAAAATCTGAAATTCATATGGAACCACAAAAGACCATGAATAGACAAATCAGTGTTGAGCAAGGATAGCAAAGCTTAAGACATCAAATATCCTTACTCAAAATTATATTACAAAGCACTAGTAATCCAAACAATAAGAAACTGACATCATAATAGATATATAGACCATTGATACCGAATAGAGAGCACAGACCATGCATTTGTAGTCAACTGATCTTAGGCAATAACACACACTGGAGAAAGAGTTATCTCTTCAAAAAATGGTGTTAATAAAACTGGATATCCACATGCAAAAAATGAAATTGAACTCTTTTCTCAAGCCATATACAAAAATCAACTCAAAATGGAATAAAGCCTTAAATGTATGACTTGAAACCTTGAAACTACTAGAAAAAAACTAAGGAAAAGCCTTCTTGAAATTGGTCTTGACAATACTCTTTCGGATATGATACTTGCATAGGCAAAAAAGGGAAAAAACAAGTGGGTTACATCAAACTTAAAAGCTTCTGCACAGCAAAAGAAACAATAAACAAAATGAAAAAAAAAATTGCAAAATATATAACGGATAGGGGTAAAAAAAAAATTAAAAGGGCAGTAAGAAGATAGTTCCAGGAAAAGTGTCATGGGTTCTGAATACTAGGCTAAAGGTTTTTTAGTTTAACAACAAACAGTAGAAAGCTAGAGAATGTTTCCACAGAGCAATGGTACTTTCAAAATGATATTTCAGAAACATGTTAGCAGTGTGCAGGACTAGCTGGAAAGTAGCCTGGAGACAGAGGTGCCCATTGGACACCTACTGCAAAGAGTTCAAGCATGACACGAAAAGAACCTGGGCTGTGATAGGTACAGTGCCCTTCTCTTGTGTTGGAATAAAAGCATAAGAGTGGGGATATTAGAGAAAGAAGGTTCACTTTATGGACTCTACATAAAAGTGTTACATAAACACCTAGTTTGGAGCAGAAGAAATGGGTAGTGTAAGAGAATACTGATCTAGTCCTCCACTGGGAGAGCTAGTGCTCGTTGGATGAATAATTAAGTCAATGGAGAAACAACAAGTCCCTATGGATAGCAGCTTTGCTCGCACACAAAAAGACTGGCAAGTGTTACATGCATTGTTGCAGGTTATTGACCAGCTCTTGGCAACTCTGTGGTACTCAGCATGTACTAAAGGATATTAGTGACAAAATGCCTTTAGTAAATTGCATTTTTATGCAAGTGATGCTGCAGTTTTTATTTGCTATGGCCCCATTCAAGAATGTTAGGACCTCTGGCAAGTGGTCCCATCCTAAACTAAGTTTAAGAGAGGGCGAAGGACACTGTTAATGGCACTCTTAGTCTGAGGGCTCAGCCATTCTGTTTTTGTTTTTTGCTTCACTACACTACATGCCCAACATTTAGTAAAGTATACTTCGAAAAGTATAGGCAAAAACACTGAGATCGGAAGATACACGTATAACAAAAATTTTGAATCAAGAATAAGCTATGTATAATGGTCCTAAATCTTGCTTTATTATCCATTTCTTATTTTTATTTGAATTCAATTTGTTGGCCATATGTTCTCTATATAGATAGCTATAACATTTACTTGTTGCCACTAAATCAAACTACAGTTAACTTCTTAAATGTCTGTAGGTATATTATCCAAGTTTTTTGGAGTCTCGATATTCTCTTAACAGTAAATCAAATAGAGTTTTCTGCCCTCCTGAGGTTTAAGATATATATGAGGAAGAGAATCACAAGCATGATACTTTCTTTAAAAAAGATTCTACTTAGTAATAGCTGTGGTTAAATTTTCATGAATCATTCCACCATTAAAAATGTTGGGCAACTTATTTTACTTCTCAGAGACTCACATCTCCCATCTGCAGTATGAGAACTATAATAGTAACTTATGAGTGTTGTATGAAAATTGAGATACTTCATGAAAAGCTCTTATCAGAGTGCCTAGCAGTTGATGAGCATTCAATCCATGTTTAGTATTACCCATAATATTTCTGAGCATATGATTAAAATTACTCAACACCTTTAGGTCTCTCTTTTATAATACTTAAATGAATTAAATACATTAATTTTACCAAGTGATATAACTGAATTTCCATTGAAGAGGTTGAACTTACCTCCAAATAGATCATGTGATATAAAGTTATAATTTTACAAAATTATAGTTTCATTAAAACCTTTCTCTATTTCTTTATATTAAGACCAAATTTCAAAGATACATATCTATCAATAATGGTGCTCCATCATGTTAACAATAATGACAAACTACCTAACTTCTACTGAGGATTAACTTTGAGTCAGGGAAGGTCAAATGATTCACATATATTATACCACATTTAGTTTTTAAGATACCCTCTAAGGTAGGTACTATTTTTACCCCCATTTAAACCATGAGGAACCTCTCTAGTGGAACCAGAATTTGAATCCAGATCTATCTATTGTCTTCATAGGATCAGCACTGAACCATTATCTGTATTGCCATATTTTATAAATTTAATATGATAAGGGCATTTTGGTTTTTTTTTAAGATTTTATTTATTTATTTGACAGAGAGAGACACAGTAAGAGAGGGAACACAAGCAGGGGGAGTGGGAGAGAGAGAGGCAGGCTTCCTGTGGAGCAGGGAGCCTGATGCGGGGCTCGATCCCAGGATTGTGGGATCATGACCTGAGTCGAAGGCACACGCTTAACTGACTGAACCACCCAGGCACCCCGATAAGGGCATTTTAAAAAGATATGATAATGTTGTTAAGAAATGAATATTCCTCCCCCCAAAAAGAAATGAAGATTCCTATTAACGCTTCTGCATTATGTTTCCCTATAATATTAGATCAAATTAATATTTCTTCTGAGAAAATAAAAAATTGTGTGTGATGACCTTAGAGAAGGAAAAGAAAATCTACTTATAAGACTCCCCCTACAGATAAGAATCCCCCTACAGGCTCAGTCTTTATTACACCAAAATATTTGAGTTAGGCAAGAATGGTTTGGATTTTGATGTGCTGTCCCTGAAATTGGTTTTTAAACTTAACCCTTCTTTTTGTTTAACAGATGGAAATCAGCTAGTTCAATACTCAGTATCAGGAAAGCAGTAGTGGCTTAGCTCTGAAGTTGATGTTCAGATCTGGTTGACATCTGGATGATTACAAGGGTTGGTTTCCATTTCTCACATTTCACTCTTTCATTAAGCGTAGATACCAACCACACTTGATGAAATCTGGCTGACTCACGTATGAGGAGAATGGGCCATCAGTGAAAACCACAGAATAGAAAGTATTTAAGATGTTATTTCTGCTGGCTGGATATTACAGAGTTCAAATATTAGAGTAGGAAATAGGTACTTGTACTAGAAATATGTATCATACATTTATACCTTTAAGTTATCTCTACATTGAAGTTAAATAATTTCCCAGGGTTTGTTGTTGTTGTTGTTGTTGTTGTTGTTGTTGTTGTTGTTATCTTTTCCAAATATAGATGATTCTGCTGTGGAAATGAGAAAAAGAAGTGCTTGTGTAAAATAAATGGAAATTGAAACAAAGAAATAACCTAAGAATGTGATTTTCTTGCTCTCTAGAGAAACTTTGGGGTTTATTTTTCATCTTTCATTCAGAGGCCTAGATTATATTTTCACTTCTTTATTTCTGTTACTTGTTAAATCAAGTAGAGCTGATCTGTACAAGCTCAATATCAGTACACCATCCTTGCTGGGAACATAGCAATGGCCAAACATGGATCTACTTCTCTTGTTAAGAACCTCTGCTGAACACAATGAGTAGATTAGGATCTGCCTGCTCTTTTCCTTTGGTCTTTGCCATACACCATCCTGGTATTTTCAGAGGGGACACTCTAGATGTAGGGCTGTTTTAAATCATGCTTTGGGCAGTGAGGAGAGATGACCTGCTTAAGTCTTTAAGAAAACTTAAATTATCTTTCCATGACCATGGGTACCCTTTTTCCTCAATCCCCTACCTCTGACCTCTGTATAAGAAGGTGCAACTTTGACTCTACATGGACATTCAGCAGAAAATTTAAGAATTTTCATTTCCTATTAGTTTGAAAATTAGATTCTGACCAGGAAAAAACTTTTATTTCTGAGCATTCACCTGTAGGCTGACTTCCTTCCATTATATTTACCACTAAATTTATTAACAATTAGAGAGTCACTTACTTCCAAGATGAAGTTCTTTCACCAGGCATATGCATGAAGAAACAAGAGCATTCATTAGCTGCTTCCTTCTTTTTTAGTACTCCTTTATTATTAGAAAATACAAATATGAAATAATTTTATTCTACTCTAACTTGATAACCTTTCTTGGAAAGACAATTTAAAATTATATTCTTTTAAATTTCATTTTGTTGTATCGATAAGCTATAAATAACATCATTTCAAGCAAGTTCTGTGTATTTTTGAACTGACCTTAGTCTGAAACATGACAAAAATTAATCAGACCAAAGTGTATTTTGTGAGTGCTAATTAGACTCTGATACTTTTCATTTCTAGTCTTCCAAAACGAATCAGCAAGGTGTTTTTTCAGAGTTCGGCTTCATGAGGGATCTACTTAAATTTGTATCATTGGTTTATAGGAATTCACCATTGTTAATTTACACATACTGTTAAGTTTTTACAGCTTATAGTTCTACTTAATGATCTAGTTCACCTGAATCTGTTTAGATCTGTCTCCTAAATAGTCCATGTGGAGTGAAATTTGCAGAGGTAGGGGATTGAGGAGAAAGGGCGTCCATGGTCATGGAAAGATAACTTAAGTATTCTTAAAGCTGTTTAGGAGACTGGTAATAGACAGACACAAAACAGAAAAATACATCAGGATACAGATGACCTCTGATGATCTGACAGCTATTCAGTTACCAAAAGTCTGATGATCCAAATTTAGAATGAAAATATTAAGCCAAATATATATCCAGATTTTCAAGTTAGCAAACAACTTTGGATCTTAAATTCTCTCCCTCCTTTTCGGTGAACACATGGTTATCTGCTAATCTGACAAACATAGTGGATAATCTGAGTCTAAGAGATAGAACCTACTTCATATAATTTAAAAGATGCAATCGTGCAGTGATACTTTATAGTCCCACTTATGTCCTACCGACCTCCCAAATTTGAAATACATGGACCATAATAAAGGTTAGAGTGAGCCCTTAATCTTAATTATGCATTTTGCAGTATTATAAATGCTGAAAGATTACTTCCAATGTTTGGTATAATCTTACAGGGTGCAGATGTGGTTCCCTTTGGTACATGCCATCTTTACTGAACTAACAATTTCCATAATGCTGTCACATTCTGCATGGGAAGCAGATTTAGAGATAGGTAATCCATGTAAGGTATTTTAAAGCCAGCTTATTAAAGGATTGAGGCCTGCTGTTAAATTGCATATGGCTTCAATTGCTATGAGGAGCAAACAGCCACAAGAAGTGTAGTCAATTAGCCAGGCTAGAGAAAGGCCTATTTAAAGTTTGATGATATAGCCTTTCAACTTTTACTTAAAGCTCCTTTTAGGTTTATATTTACCCCATTAAACTGTATTTCATGCTATATACTGTAATGTAATTTTCCCAGTAATCCTGGAGTATAGATATTAAGAATTAGGAATATTTTTTTTTTAAATTTATATCCTGAGGTTACAATCGTAAAATTTGTCTTTTTCCTTGATAGTGGCATTATTTCAAAATGGGAACCCACACTTTGGATTTTTTTTTTTTAACATTGCTAAGTGTGAATGGCTAAAGTAATTTCAGAGTACATAATCGTGTTTACTGTTGCTGTACTGTGTCTTTCATATGTTGAGAGCCATGTGTAAGAACTGGGATGAAGAATGTCTTACCTGTGCCCTCTGGTAGTTTTGAGTTTGTGTGTTATCTTCAAACAAGGGGAGAAGGTTAAACTGGTCCTTAAATTCATTTTCAAATCTCTGAATCACAGGTTTTGCTATACCATGATGTGTTCTGAAAACATACGTATTTTCTCTTGCATTTCTCTTGTGTCTTCCACAATGCCTAACTTAGCTCTCTGCAAACAGTAGGCATTCCGTCTAAGTTGTTGACTTGGCTTTAACTGAAATGAGTCCTAATTACCTTTCTCTTAATCTTGAGCCCACCTATCCTTTCCAAGTTGTCACTTAGTTATCTGTTCTTGATTCCTGCATTTCTTGTATTCCAGGCCAGGGGCTCCCGAAGTGAAAGGGACACTAGGGAAGGTGGCAGGGAAGGAGATGGAAGGGGTGTCATTCATGCGAAATACATTTGGGGGAAACCATTGGGGATTTCAAAATGCATATCAACATTTTTAAAGGTCCAAGATACCTTATATCAAAGAAATCTCCTTTCACTTTCTTAAATCCATGGGCCATTTTGTATTAGAAATAATATTAGAACTTTCATTGTTATTTCCTAGACAACAAGACAAGCCAGTTTTTAACCAGTAGAAAATGGAATATTCCCAAACTGGGAAAATTTGGTTGAGCATTTGATAGTTTTTAGATATATTATGGACAGAGTTTGTAAATTGTACAAAAAATAAAACAAAAAGATGTTTAGGGATTGAGTTGTAAAAATAAAAATTAGTAGCTTCCTGGCTATACACTTTATATAGTAAAAATAATAAAAGCCGTGGGATCTGTTATTGCCACTATGTTATAAAGCTTCAATGTCAATGTTGTCTAGACTGCATGTACACTGATGTGTTTATCTAGAATATATTTCCATCAGAAATACTTCTACTTTATTCTGTTTCATGTGTAATCAAAATCAGTTCTTTCTCTTCTCTCCTTGTTGGATTCTTTTGAGAACCTGGAGGAGGTAGGCAAGACACTATTTTAATACATTAACCTAAGCCAATGGATTTGGGGAGTATGCAAGTAAAAATGAACACATAAGTTATTTAAAAGAGAAGTGCAGTTTAATTTACCTAATGTCAAACATGAGCAATATTACATCTCTTTGGATTTAATTGCAAATTTCAGTCTTTCTATAAGGTGTAATTATCTGAACATCTTGCCATTAAAATTAAGTGTGAGTGAATTTTGACATATTCACTTTCCTTTGTAATAAATGAAAGGTAATATTTTTATTTTGAAATATTTATAGTGTAAATTACCAAAATGGTATTTCTCTTCTATTCTAATAAATCTGTTTTTACATAAGTGCTAGAGGTTAATGGCTAGATTTTAAATTGCTTTCCATTTTGATAATAAGTGGATTTCCAAGAGAGATGATTTTATTAAAGAGATTTTCGTCACTCTGATTCTTTCTTTATAAGGGAATAGTTCATATTTGCACAAACTCAAATGTAAAATATGAAGCCTAATCAGTATTTTTTCTAAACACACAATTATGAACATTATTTTGAAAGGACTTTCCTTTCTTAATAATGTAGTTGCTTTTTTGTGCCTCTATTTTAAAATATATCTTTTTTCCCCCTTTCTACAAAGATTGGATGGATATTTTTTCTCATAATCATATAATACCTCTCAAAAGTGAATAATGGCAGTGATTCCACTGAAAATTAACTTTGAATCAATGCACTGCAACTGTGATCAAATATTGATCAGTTTTCTTTATTTTGTGCATGATTGCAAAGTGAGAAATATAATGCAAACCCTCAAATAATTAATCCAATTACATTGAAAAAAATTAGACTAGTTACACAAAGGCATAAAATAAAAATACCTCACATCTGATATTTGCTGTGTTATTTATTGTTGTCCTATACTAACTGCATTGTTGTTTATGATAAATATTAGTAGAGGGCAATAATCTTAGGCATTTTTGAAGGGTCTGCTAGACTCAGAATTATTATTGAAAAGTGAAATGTAAATACCTAGATCTTTGATAACAAAGTAATTAAAATGTATGGTTTTGCCTAGTGTGTATAATAAGGGCTTATATTTGATCAACCATAAAAGTTATTTAATCATTTTAACCTTGGAATACTACCCCACAAAACACTACTTAATGGAAGTTAGCTGAGACGCACAGAGTCTCAAAACATCAGGTCGGCAAAGCAAGAGGGCCCAGAAAATTCAAGCCCAGCTTATTCTGACATAATATTATAGCAGGTTGCATGGCAACCAGTGGCTGTGGATTTTGAAGTTACTTTATCCGTATTCAATGAAGAAAGACTTAGCTGGAATTGATTTTAGTAATTTTCAGAATTAATCAGGTATTCAAGAATTATTTAAACAGACATTTCCTAGGTTTCTACAATTTAGAAATACATATGTAAAGTCTGGTTGGCAAAATAGCACTGGTTACTGATTTCCTAGCTATTTGTTGTTGTTTTTTTTTAATTATGTTATGTTAATCACCATACATTACATCATTAGTTTTTGATGTAGTGTTCCATGATTCATTGTTTGCGTATAACACCCAGTGCTCCATTCAGTACATGCCCTCTTTAATACCCATCACCAGGCTAACCCATCCCCCCACCTCCCTCCCCTCTAAAACCCTCAGTTTGTTTCTCAGAGTCCATAGTCTCTCATGGTTTGTCTCCCCCTCCGATTTCCCCCCTTCATTTCTCCCTTCCTACTATCTTCTTCTTCTTCTTTTTTTTTTTTAACATATAATGTATTATTTGTTTCAGAGGTACAGGTCTGTGATTCATCAGTCTTACACAATTCACAGTGCTCACCATAGCACATACCCTCCCCAATGTCTATCACCCAGCCACCCCATCCCTCCCACCCCCCACTCCCTCCAGCAACCCTCAGTTTGTTTCCTGAGATTAAGAATGCCTCATATCAGTGAGGTCATATGATACATGTCTTTCTCTAATTGACTTATTTCGCTCAGCATAATATCCTCCAGTTCCATCCA
Source organism: Halichoerus grypus (assembly GCF_964656455.1). Taxonomy (NCBI): domain Eukaryota; kingdom Metazoa; phylum Chordata; class Mammalia; order Carnivora; family Phocidae; genus Halichoerus; species Halichoerus grypus. Next base: position 31,812,012 of record NC_135716.1, on the reverse strand, counting down.
CGTCGTTTCAAAGGGCAAGATTTCATTCCTTTTGATGGCTGCATAATATTCCATTGTATTATCTATACCACATCTTCTTTATCCATTCATCTGTCGATGGACATCTTGGCTCTTTCCATGGTTTGGCTATTGTGGACATTGCTGCTATAAACATCAGGGTGCACATACCCCTTCGGATCCCTACATTTGTATCTTTCGGGTAAATACCCAGTAGTGCAATTGCTGGGTGGTATGGTAGCTCTATTTTCAACTTTTTGAGGAACCTCCATACTGTTTTCCAGAGTGGCTACACCAGCAATTTCCTAGTTATTTGATTAATGATACATATTAGATACTTACTGATAGATTTGTTACATCCTGTAACTTGTGGTAAAGCTGGTTATTTTCCAGAATTTCAATGAGGCTTTCCTTAAGTGATTTCCTGTTGACTCCATCACTGTCAGTTCCTTCATGACAACACTTTTTTCAATTTTTTTAAAGTTCAGATTTTTTTTTTGCTATAACCTGCCATTACCTTGTGTTATCAAGTACAGTTCCCATTTTATGACAAACTGATATTTTTTGCTGTTTTAGTTGTTAAGGATAGCTACATAAAAATGAAGCTTATTTTATCAACCATATTTTAGATTGGGTAGGGAAATAGAAAGTATTTCTCACGTCCACATTTTGTTTTTCCTAGTTTTATCCTGAAATGGAAGAAGAGAAACAGCAGAAGAGTTGGCTATAACTGATGTTTGAAGTATATTTTCAGACATCTGACAAGCCAAAGTCATATTCTCTTAGGATTTTCTACTTGGCAAAAAGATAGAAATTTCTGAAATGCTATCACGAAGTCAGTTCTGTTGATGTTTCTTTGACTCCGTAATTACGTGGAGCTTTACAAAACATTTGATCTTATTATGTGAAATTCCCTACCTTTTAGCTTCTTTTCTATTTCCATCTTCTGTTAATAGGTAAATTAAATTAGAGCTATTCTAAAAGTATAATAACAACCTCTCTTTGAATAGCTTAGACTAAAAGTAAACTTACTACTTACTCTCTGTAAAGGAATTCTGTACGATCAAGCTAAAATGACAATGTCTTGGAATCACGGAGGCCAACACACTTTCAAGTGAATCTGCTAAATAAAAGGTGGTGATATGCACTATGCTACCCATCTTCAAATATATCATCATTGCCACATCTAAACAGTGTCATGATGGCTTAAAATATGCATCATTTAATGCTACAAAGTATATGTCCACAAATTCATTCCTCAGGGATGAAAGAATATTGTCTAGAAATACAGTCTTTATGGTGGTAATGGTAAAATGACTATTATGAAGAACTGCAACAACCAGAAACTGCAGTCCTTTTAAAACTAAAGAATATATATATTTTTGAGCCAGAGGTCTTTTCATTTCAGCGCAAACAGAAATCACTGCTCAGGCATTCCAGGTTTGATATACCCGTACTACACCGGTCTTTCTACATCTTTTCTAGACTTCAGTTGATTTAATTCTTGATCACTCGTTTTATAATCAGCAGTCTTGGATAAAATGTAACATAATTAAAACATCTTGGATTGTGTGACATTTCACAAATAAATTCCAAACAGAATTGGTTATCAAATCACAGCTGTAGTATGAATAAATCTGTTGTACAATGTTGTTCATTAGTTGACAGGAAGTGTCTGCTCAGCTTTTTAAAGGGCTGCTGCTGGGTGTTTGTTTTTGTGTTTGCTTTTTTGTTTTGTTTTGTTTCGAAGAACAAGTGAGGTTCCATCTATGAGCATTCTCTCTGCGTTAATTTTAAGAGATGGATTTCAACAAGTAATAGCTAAGGCATTAGCCACAATATATAAGTGCAGCATGTGTTAGACCTTCCCACAAGAAGGTCTTTAATATAGGGAGGTTTATTTGGACATTAAATGTTGGTGAAAAGTACTTTGAAAAACCATAAATCATTTTGCTGCACTATAAAATAGGGTGGCACTGACAGGGTTATGGGAGTATTCTTTGGTAGATTTTCCAATTCTGTCTTTTCCAGGGCATGTTTCTTTGTTTTTTGTTTTTGTTTTTTTTAGAGAACTTTATTATTTTTTAAGATTTTATTTATTTATTTGCCAGAGAGAGAGAGAGATTGAGAGCACAAGCGGGGGGGAGCGGCAGGCAGAGGGAGATGCAGGACTCGATCCCAGGACCCCAGGATCATGACCTGAGCCAAAGGCAGATGCTTAACCGACTGAGCCATCCAGGGCATGTTTCAGTGCAGGTTTTTTGTTAGTTTGATTGTTCTGTGGGGTTTTTTTGTGGTGGTGGTGGTGGTGTTACAGCTTTTCTGCTCAGATTTTACCAACAGAGCTTTTCCCAGGAGAATATTCTTTAAAGGCAAAGAAGGCAACCTTAGTGCCAAAATTATCTCCTTGAGGGGCGCCGGGGGGGCTCAGTCAGTTAAGCGGCTGCCTTCAGCTCAGGTCATGATCTCAGGGTCCTGGGATCAAACCCCACATCGGACTCCCTGCTCAGCGGGGAGTCTGCTTCTCCCTCTCCCTCTGCTCTTCCTCCTTGCTCGTTCTCTCTCTCAAATAAATAAAAATAAGATTAAAAAAAAAAAAAAGCTTTAAAAAAAAAATTATCTCCTTGTCTTACAGAAGAAGAACTCATGTTTCAGTACGGTACATGAAGGAGTTGATCGGTCACCCTTCAAGTAGGCAGTTGGGAATCCATACGAGTCCTCACAGACTATCTGTGCCGATGCTAGAAGAATCCAGGTCATATATTTGAAAACAGCCGTGCACTTTGGCCTTGTGCCTTGCTCTCCCTTCAGACAACCAGGTCAGCAGCAGGAGAAGAGAAAATGCACTCCCTTGCTTTTTGTTTCTCTCTGACATTGTTGAGCCAAAAGGCACAAATATAAGGATAGAAGATTAAGACAGGCAGGACTCATAGGAAACTTAGTCTAGTATTATCTAAAATAATTGTTCCAGCTATTTAACACTTCTCCAGAGGGAAAAGAAGCAAACAACACCCAAATGAATACTGAATGAATGGGTATCACTTGGACTTCATTTTTTCCCCAAACAGTGCATATTCTGTTGAGATGATACTAGGCCAATATTAGAACGACCAATGTTAAGAACTGATGAGAATGGGTCACCTATAGGAAAATCTGTCCACTTCAGGATTGGAAGAAACAGTTTTATTAGTAAATACTAGTGCATATATTCCCCATGTTTCCCAGGTTTTTCAGTAGACTTTAAAGGCTGAACTAATTCAATTTTAAGGGTAACACATATAAATTTTGATTAGTGGGCATATAAAAAAGAATGAGTAAATGCGAATAGTCATATTTTAATTTTATTAGTGATTTTGTATTATTATATAGAAGCCCGATCTTTCATTCCTTTCATAATATATGTTGAGTACCTACTCTCTACTTGGCACTATATTTAGTGCTGTTTATACAAAGATTTATGCTGTTCGTCAGATATTGAGAGTAAAATTGGACAGATAAATATGAAAATAGGTTTGTTGTGGTGATCATTTTTTACATATACAAATATCAAATCTTGTACAACAGAAACTAATATAATGTTATATGTCAATTACATCTCAATTCTTATAAATATATGTAGAAAAACAAAATATATATAATATAAAAGTATATATAATTGGATAACCCATTTCTGAACTTAATGAAGAACCTAATGTTTTTGCTAAATTGGTTTTCCTTTGATTCTATACCACTGAAAAAGTAACAGAAATAAAACTGTGCCTATTTAGTCTCTCTTTGTACGTAAATTTGTACTACATTAAATCCACAAAAATTATAAGAACTATCTTTTCTAAATCCTGAATATGCCAGGAGCTTGGATGCAGCTTAAAGAACTGAAGGTTGTATGAAATGTCATGCCCTCTAGAGTTCTAGCCTGATTGTTTTGATATCTTACATTTGAAATCTGTGGTCCCATCCATGCTCTAAGGCTGCAGAATTAATTAAGCTATATCATATTAATTAGGTAACCACCTTCCCCCTTCAAACTCCCACCCCCGCCAAGGTGAACAGATCCCAGTTTCCTTAGGAAAGAATATTATCAGAATATGTTGCTGATTCCAGCTAGTCAAGTTTAGCTCACCAGAAAGAAAATAAGTAGCTGGTGTGTTGCATTTAATTATGGAAGGCTGCAAGATTCCAATGACATATTTACCTCATTTACCTAGATGATATTCTAATATTTATTAGGTCATTTGAGAAACATCTGCAATACTTAGATAAGATGTGCTGTCTCATCAGGGAAAGTGGACTACAATTCAACTCCACGAGGCGCTGTACTTCTTGTGTGAATTCCATTTCGGTTTCTGGTGAGGTCTCCCTCTTGACCGTTTAGCTCAGTGGTTAGCACATAACACCAGAAAGGCTTATGTGGCAAGTTGGATTCTCCTATGAGCCAGTTAGTCTCATTACAGTGATTTTTGACTGCAGCCTTTTACCTCAGGCAACCTGGTCAAATGGAGGACAAGATGACAGGATCAAATGACCATGGGTGAGAAAGTGTTTCTAAATTCTAAGCCAGTATATAATTAAGAGATTAAGTTTTAATTGTGGTATTAATATTGGAAAGCTAGTCAAAGCATGTTGCCATATTAAATCAGTATAACTGCCTCTTTATGTATTTTCTGAACTGATACATTCAATCTAAAATTAATTATATGAAGGTGTCTAATTCAGTGTAGTATATATTTGGGGGCATCATAAATTTTAATAGAAAATTGCATGAAAGCATTATGTTTGTTCAACATACAAAAGGATTAAGTTTAGGATTATTTTACATTTACAAAATAAATTAGAAACTACAATATGGTACCCGTATATAATGTGTGACATCTACATTTTCTACTACAGTATTTTATTTCTGTTGGAGTTTGCATGGACCAATAAATAGCAGTTCTTTTCCCTTCCCATTCAAGAGGTAACTATGGTGTGTGGCAGATGAAAATCAAAATAACAGCATTAATGGATTAACGCGATTGCAGATCATGATGTATTTGTGTTAGCCAAGTGGGCTGCCTCATAATGCATTCAAGACTTAGGGAGATTTACCATCACAATCACGAGCAGCACTGGACAACTACTGGTCATCCTGGGCATGAAGTGGACCTTGAGGTTTGTTCTCTGAAGGCCAGCTGGCTCCCAAAAGAAGGAAGGGTGGAAGGGGCAGAATCCAGTTCCACATCTAAAATTCACAATCAGAAAACTCAGTCTCTCCCCTGGAAAGAAATGAGTGATAGGGCAGACAGATTACAGGGCTGTTTTGCTAATAGATACCTCTTCCTTTAGAAATGTGGAATAAGCAACCTTAAATCTAGTAATGAAATTTCACATACAGTTTCATTTTTGTATGCACCATGTAGTTCATATATTACCTTAACACATACTACTTTACTTAATCCTCACAGCGGTCCCGTGTGTGTGTGTGTGTGTGTGTGTGTGTGTGTGTGTGTGTGTGTGTGTGGCTATCCCTATTTTATTCATGGAGGAGCTAAATCTTAAATAATTTAATTAAATATTAAGTAGGCTGTGTACAATACCTCAGATGACGAGGAGCCAAAACCAAGATGCTTAAGTCCAGTGATCAACTGTTAATACTCTTCTTAAAAATTCTAAAATGATTCAAACCTAAACATACATAGGATTTGTGAAAATTTTAAGTTGCTGAACAAGGGGAATTTGACAGCTTCAAGATTATTAATAGTGACTAAAATAGAAAACTCAGAATCAATGCACAAACGCATATGATAATATGGAAAAATGAAGACCATTGTGTAAAAGTGCATTGGAATGAATGCAATGAAATTTATTTTAGTCAATTTGATTAAAATGGCCAGTGGATTACTTTAAAATAAATAAACATTCTTCACTTTATTTTTTCTATGAAATTGATGTTATATCCATTCCAAAGCTTCTTTTATTTTTTTTTTTTTCACTTTTTGTGTCCCTGGTACTGAGTATGGCAGAAATAAATCACTGATCCTCCTTGGTTTCAATCACACATCTAATGTTTCTTATGAAAAATACTAGCCAGTAGTATGTACAAAAATTATTTATAATTTTTTTTCTTACCTGAAGTGTTCATTCTACATAGCAAAGAGAATAAGCTCTTAGGTAAAGGTGACCCAATAATGTAACATATAAAATGGGACAATTAGGGAGTGAAAGGAGGTATAATTAATAATTAGTCTGAGACAATAAGCATAAACTGGCACATATTAGGAAAAACATCTAGAAGCAGTTTGATGTACCTCATTTAGCATGACATTTGTATAGAGAACACATACCCTGCACTTATAAGTTCCAGCTCTACTTTGTGGGATCTGGGCTATTGGTCGGGGTAGGTTACACAAGTCCTATTCAATTTATGGCCTTGGACTGTGGCTAGTTGATGAACTGTTTGTTACCTATCTATAACAAGATAAGGAGGTTGCACCAAAATGTAAGTGTGCTATGTCACTAAGCATACCTACATGTAATCAGGTGACTGAAGAACATTGACACTGGATGAAGGAAGCAATGAGTTAGGTTATATTATGATTACTATCCTGATACTAACTTTTCATCCCCTGTGAATGTGGCCATCCTAATCAAATGCATTGTACCAGAAGTGGGGAGAGGTTACAGACACTTTACCTCATAGACATTCAGGGAATACGTCTCCTTCAATCTTAGAATTCTTTGAGCATTACTCAAAGAATAAGTTCTTACAGTTTTAGGAGCTTGCCTGGAGATGATAAGAATCAGCTCTTTAGTTCATAGCTCATTGGCTGGAACTGGTCATCTGACGCCAACCTAACTGCTGTCAAAGCTGGAAAGTATTCAGTTTCTGTCAGTTAATCTAAACAGTCTTGACCATCCTCTATTGACCATAATTACAGCTCATTAGAACTAAAAGCTGGACTAACTGGACTTATTTGGGTTTTTAGGAAGAAAACCTATGCCCTCCATCTCCACATACATATAATAATAGAAAAATTGTTGTAGAATATCATATTGGTTATGAAAACAGCAAAAATGATATAATAGTTCTGAGCTAGTCATTTTAGGATTTTGTGTAATAAAGATATCCAATTGTATGTATTTTGTTTTACCCCATAAAACAGCTTTCCCATTCTTGTTCTTTATTTCCTTTAATGTCATAATAATTGTGTGAGATATGCACTTTTATATCTGTTTCACAGATATAAAAATTGTGGTCCAGGAAGGATCAAAAATCTTGTTGAGGGCCATTCTTTTAGAAAGCAATAATCAGTACCTCCCATGTTCCAAGCCTATGCCATGGGTTAAATCAAAGATGGAAAAGTAAAATGTAGGTTTTCTTGCTCCCATTTAGTACTCTTGTCATAGAATACAACTTCTGCATTACAGTAGAGATATATTTTAACTGGAGTTGTTCTTTACTCCAACAAAAATTGGGGCTTAAAGCATAGGTTTGGCAACTGACCAAATAGCTGCTTTATCCTTGGTGGTAGGAATTTTTTGCCCTTGTTTTAAAGTAAATCATTGAATGTAACATTCTCACTCATCAAATGTTACCCTATTTAATTTTAAAAAATTAATTCATTTTGCCCATTTTTATGATTTTCTATATTACACGCCCTTACAGATACTTCAATGGAGGTGGTCATGGATTATACTGTTGTTCTGGGTTTTGTTTTTTTGTTGTTGTTGTTTTTGTTTTCTTCTTCTTCTAAAAGTTACCTCATTGAGTTAAGGGTATGGAGCTAATGGAGCCAAGATTAAGAGATTCATACATCAGAGATAGCTTTATGGTTCCCAGATTACATTGCTCAACCCCACCAGATTTTTCAAAATATACTTACATAATACTTAAAAATTAGGGGAAATAAAGTATCATGCAGGACCAACCAAGAATAAAAATCGACTGAGCATGCATAACTAAGAGTAAGTCAGTGATATTATCTCTATACACAAAGAACAGCAGAGTATACTGAATTTAATAGATGGTACTTTAATCATTATTTATTTAAGAGAGATCTTTAGGAACTTTTTGTAGTATGATACCTGAAAAAGATATGAAAGTTTAAGCTGTATGAAACTTTCAGGGTGAAATATGAAACTCTCTTCTAAGGTTTTGGATTTCGTTATGAAACTCAAAACTCAGCCCCATTTTGGGGGGGTTTGCAAACCTTGGCTACATTCAAGCATAGCACAAGCTTTAAATCTAAGCTAACCTTTTTATCTGTTATAGGAATTTGGAACCTTATTTTTTAAGTCCGCTTACTTCTTAGTCAGTCACATAGTTTTTTTGAATCCGCTTTAACAGAATTACATGTTGTTACCATAAGACTCAAAAGGTTCTTTAGACATTATTCAGTCTGACCCATTTCTTTCAGGAGGAAGCATTTCTGATCCAGCCAAGATACAGTACAATTCTTGACACTGTGTAGTAGTAGTTGCAAGCAACTTCAAAATCTCAGTGGTCTAAAAAAAACAAGTTTTGATTGTCATTTATACAGTATGTCTGATGTGGTTATCAGAAAGGTTCTGTCCTTTGTATTCACTCAAGAATCATGGATGGTACAAGTCAACATGGGCTTCTTTGATCACTTTCGGCAGGGGCAAAGAGGGTATGGTGAATTACCCGTTGGCTCTTAATGAGCATATTACTCTGTCATACTCCATTGGGCAAAGCAAGTCCTATGAAAACGCCTAATTTGAAAGTCAGTGGAGACGGGAAATCCTTTCATATGCATGAAAGAACAGGAGATCTGCACAAATTGTGCACATCCCTATGGTCTGTCTTCAAACTGAGAGATACAGAGAGAAAGAAATTATCTTAGAAATCAATTCTACTCTTTCAAAACTTTCTAGAAAATATATTTCATTTTAAATATTGGAACCTCAGTCGCGACATGTCTAAAAATATACCGGTATCTTCGTGTGTGTGTGTGTGTGTGTGTGTGTGTGTTTCTGTAGGTGTTGGTAGAACACACTCCCACGCCTAAGCTGAGCTCTTTCACTTACTAGCTGGGTGACCATAGACATTTGCTTGATATCTCTGTGCCTCAGCTTCTTCATCTCTAAAACGGTTCTAATAATAGTAAGCGGTTCATAAGGCCATTGTTAAGACTCAGTGAGAAGGTAGATGCAAGGAGCTTCACCATATCCTGTTGCAAAGTAAACACACGATACATGTTGATTAATATTTTGGTGTTGCGGCGTCCTCCCACCTGGCCTACTTAAAATCTTGATGTCATTTTTGTCTCTGCCCTCTTGATCTTCGCCCCCTATACCTACTTGGTCTTCAAGGCTTTCTAAAGTAGGCATCAGCAAACTATAAACTACGGTCCTGCGACCTACAATAGTTTTTATATTTTTAAAGGGTTGTAAAAAAACAACAACAAAAAGCACGTTTGCGACACAAAGCCCAAAACGTCCGCTGTGTGCCCCTTGAGCGGTTGGCCAGCCCCGGCTCTGACGTGTCCCTTGTAGCAGTTCCCTCCTTCTCTGGCTGACAGCCACATTTACTCCACTGCTGTCTCACTCCTCAGCTAATTCTCTGGCCCCAGGTCACTTCCCAATACATACTTAACCCTACCATCAGATTTCTGCCTAGAGGACAAGTGGCATGTTTTCTACTTAATTTTATTCCTGAGTTAATCTAGCAACAGTAAATATTTGCTGAATTATTTTCTGATAGATTAGATTAGTTAATAGAGAAGGCTCTTAGAGCAGCATTGTTAATTTGAGGACTACATGAGGAAGATTTCGGTTTGTTTTAAGATGGGAAAAGGCCAGGGCGCCTGGGTGGCTCGGTCGGTTAAGCATCTGACTCTTGGTTTCTGCTCAGGTCATGATCTTTCATGGTCATGAGATCGAGCCCCGCGTGGGGCTCCGTGCTCAGCGGGGAGTCTGCTTGAAGATTCTCTCCCTGTGCCCCTTCCCCCACTCGCTCTTGTGCTCCCTCTCTCTCTCTCTGAAATACATAAGTCTTAAAAAAAAAAAAATTGTTTAGAAAGATGGAAAAAGACCTAGGGAGGAGCCAGCAGAGAGGTGTAAGTTGTCTTTGGAACAAAAAATGCCAGGAATAAGTGATGGAACAAGAGAGGAGAATGCAGAGCACCACATGGTAGTAAAAGAATTCATCCATCCTCTCTACACATACCTAATAACACCGCACTGCAGAAACATTGTTACAAGACGGAGACACCGTGGTGAACAAGACAAAGGAAGGGTGGGCCATCATATAGTTTACATTCTGAAAGATTGGAAACAAGTCATCAGGCTCTTTCTCGTAGATTGGAGGCAAACCTACATCACGTTAACCTTGTGAAGTAGATTGTATTGCCCCCAGTATTTTCTGTGAGGAAACCGATGGCAAAAGTGTGCAAGAACCAAATCATCCTAGCTCTCATGAGCCAGTCATTAAATTTTGGGAAATTTTGTAAGCCAGTTTTTAAACACAGACATTGTTCAAAATAAAATTGCATAAATCTGTAATTACCTAAATTATGTTTCAAAAAAGGTAATACACACTCAAAACCTATCACATCCCAATTATTTCAGTACAGTTGACTATTATCTATGCTATTGTGATGATTTATATCTACTCTGTTGGTAGTGTGTTACTTGTTCAATTACACATTGCCAGTGAGCGGGAAAGCTGGAAGTTCGGCTGACATATCTGACTGACTCTAATCCTAGTATTGTAACGTTTTTCAAATTGTGGTTCTTAGACAATCTGCACCAGAATCCCCAACAGCGAATAAGCACTGTAGTTTCTTGGACCTGGTGCCAGACTTCCTGATTCAGAGGTTCTGGGGCTGGGACCAAAGAACCTGGAATTTTCATATTCACTCTAGGTGATTCATGTGTTCTCTCTATTAGGAGAACCATTTGATCTTCATCCTATTTTCTCTCAAACGTGGAGTTACTACATTCCTAAACAATAAGATTCCAACAATCTGAAATAAGCTGTCATTTTGGAGGACGGGGTACAGAAAGAAGAGATGTTGGCAGGAAAATTGAAATTTTTCTTTTCTTATTCGGTAGCCTAAGTTACTTATAGGAAAAAAAGTTTAATGGGCATGCTTGACTTTATATATACATATTTAGATTTATACACACATATGTGTGTTGTGTATACACGTATGCATGTGCGTGTATGATCCACACTGTATACTGTATATGATAATCTTGGCCAGGTATTTTTAAAATGGCAACGACAACCCCAAGGAGCCACTCTAATACCACCTTTCCTGTGGTTTGCAGGAAATCTTCCAAACTTTGTTGAGAAATCATGTGCTCTTATTATCAAGAATTTCCCAGAAGGGGTATATTCTGTAAGATCCTCCTGATTTAAGTCAGATCCAGATACCGAAAGAAAACAGCCAGCCACCTCATCAGCTTTTCACAAGTCTAAAAGAATCAGAATGCTATCCCAAGGTCTGCAACCTTACTCCTTCCTATAGTTTATCAACTTCCAAAGGATTTTAGAGAATACAGCACAACAGGGTAGTCACTTAAGGCAGAAGATTCATCTCCACCAATGCTGAGCTCCTGTTACAATGGATTAATCATCAAAGTCGATTATTCTGTCAAGTTCTCCAAGGGTGAAATCACACATCCTACCACCGGTGTGTGAAGCAGCCGTTACCTTCATCTTACTGGCACGGATACAAACTGTGAGTAACTTTTATGCAGAGCAGAGGAGGAAGTGCTGATACATTTAAAAGGGAGCTGCTTCTCCAGCAGCACCTGCCCAGAAGTTGCTGAAAAATTACACTCCATGCATGTCTTTCAATCCTCCCTACTGATCGGTCAGCAGCTATTACAAAACTATCCCGATAAGAATCTGTTTGGAGCTTCTGGGATCATATTAACCAAAATGGAACCACTGAGTCAGAGAAAAGCAAAGAGATGAATCAGAATAGCTAACATCTCTTTTTTTTTTTTGCCTGTTTACATCGTATCAACCTTCAAGGCAAAACTGAATTCTTAACTCTTTGCACAGTTTTCCTTACCACCACCAAGCTTACTCATTTCCCTCTTCCCATCAACTCCCAGCTTCCCGATCACTACTAGAATGTCCTTGTTTCTTGTATTTACTAATATTTGCCTTATATTATCTGCATTTCCTTGACATGTGATTTCTCTGATTGAATAATTAGCTCTTTAAGGGTAAAAACTACAATATGGCTTTTTCTATGGTGTCTACAGCGTTGAGCACATAGTAGATACTTAATAAATTCAAGTTGGTTGATGGTTCTATTAAATGGAAAGATACTGTTCTCAGGCTTTCGTGATGCACTTTTGTATTTAAAAAATAGCATACAGCTGAAAGTTATGGATTCAATTATAAAATATTTTCTTTGACTATCCTTATCAGTTAGAATAAGAACAATATTGAAAGTATTAATATTTGGGATCAGAGAGAAGCCAAATGTATTTTCACATAGTTTGCTCTAGTTTCCTAATGCACCTTCAGATGCATTATCTTTCCACATCCATGAGGAGTATCCCCAAATTCTAGTGGAGGGAGAAGGCTCAGAAATGGTAAATCGTTTGTCCGTCATCACATGGTTAAGAAGTAGCTGGGGTGGGACTTGAACTCTTATCATTCAACTCCAAGTTTTATACTCTTTCCACTCTAATACCTATTACTTGGAGCCTTGAGTTCTTGTCTTTGACAGTAAGATACTGTGTGACCTTGAGTAAGTCAACAACCTTACTGGGAAGGTCTTATAACATATATAAAATAAAATAAGTGGGGTCCAAAAATTTGGCCACCCAAAATGTGGGGTCAAGTATTACGCAGTCATTGGTCACAGCTACCCTGAGCGGCTAGCTACCTGAGACTTCTGAGGTCTGGCTTCTAGAAGTAGGTCCCTGGCTGCGATTTGGTGCCACCTGGTGGCAGATGTTCACTCTGGCTCATATACCAAATGAGGATGATTCTGGGTGTGGTGACCCACTAAAACATCTAGAATATCGGCAATAATTCTAGGAATCTCTGGGTTAGTAATGCCAGTTTCTTCTGCCCGGGGCAAAAAAAAAAAAAAGATTAGTCCTAGAGAATAATCCTCACTCCCACACTAGAAAATGAGAACTTTAGTGTACTTCTATTTTCGAACGGCGTATATCTGAATTTATGTAATCACCGGGTATAATTTTGTAAGGTATAATTGTCATTTTGAAGCCTTGTACTAAAAATCAAAAGTGATCATGTCTTTGAAAAGGACTCTTGCAAAGTTTAAGGCACTAACAGAATGCAAGGGATTATCATAAATTGGTAATTCCTTTGGAGAAAATTGTCCGGTGTTAATAATAAATATGACACAATATGCTGGGTTTTTTTCTCATTTTAAGTCCATACATTCTCCTGTTCTGCTTTGTCCTTACCCTGATTCTGTCTTCAAAAGAATTCTGCAAAACAAAGTCAACTGATCCCTGGTTCAAAACTCCTCAACGTTTCAAAACTCCTCAACGTTTCAAACCTCCCAACCCTTATTGCTCATTATTAAATACAGTCTTTAATGCCCTACTTTGCTATATTTATGTAGCCCCCTTTTACATACATTTCTTTATTTAGCTTCTACAGCAATTCCATTTTACAAATGAGATCTGGTTGTAGAAAGATGACTTATTAAAGATTATTCATTTATTAAATGTCAGATTTGATCCTCTAACTCAAAGTCCACCAGCTCCAAACATACTGCTCTTTCCTACTGCTTCTCCTTTGTCTGACATTCATGGTTCTGTATGATCTTACCCCAAACTACTTTTCCAAGTTTATTTCCAGCATCTGCTAGCTTATTCTTCTGTATAGGTGTGCCTTCTTCAAATCTGAAATATACTACCAGCTGTCATCAGCAAAGCTTACATACTTGCAAAAACCCAAGAGATAGTAATGTCTGAATCAGCATCACCATCGTCTTAATCACCAATTAAATTGTGCTAATAGTAATTGAGATGCTTCGCAGTATAAATGTACTATGTTAATTATGCGGTGGTTGGAATCACCATGCCTTTTCACTTCTCTTGTAAGTGATGCAAAAAAAGAAAATACACACAATGCACACATACCACGGACATTTTGGCGCTAAATAAAACAAAAGCATAACAGTACACAAATCAAGCATTAATAGAGAGGCTGTATCTCATAATTCTTAATATCCTGGTCTCTAGATTCAAGCAGACTTGGGTTTGATTTCCCTCTCAGCCATTTATTAACTTGTCACCTTGAACATATGAGCTGATCTCTCGGACCATCAGTTTTGTCTTATGTAAAATGGGGATGATTATAATAGCAGAACCTTCATCCTAAAATGCAGGGGAGAGTCATTTTAGATAATACATGTAGAGTGCTTACTACAGTGGCTAGTAAGGAGTAAGATCCATTGTGTGTTAGCTATTATTATTATCTTCAGCAGTGTTACTACTATTGTTAGACTTTACTCCCTTCATGTGCCTGATTGCCTAGGTAAGATCAAAGCCAACAGGAGTGAACAATGTAATTAGCAGACTGATAAGTGTCTCCATACCAGCAGTCCTTTGTGATTAATATTTTATGATGGATTCCATTTTCAAATTAAATTTAACAGCCTTGATAGCTATGCAGAGGCCAATACTGGAATAGTGAGTTATCTCATTGGATAACTGGAAATAATGGGTGTCTAGTTTAAATGATTTTGTTTGACTTCACAGGGAGCCACAGCCCTCCGTAACTGGCAGAGAAAACTTTTCCCAATTTACGCATCACATTTACCTTATGCAGAGTATGCATTTATTTTAAAGATGTGATAAGGTCCTCCGGTAACCCGGCCATAGTCAGTGACTGGAGGTTGAACTAATGAGACATTAGGGATGAAAACAGTAGGATGTAAGGCCAGTTTATTATCCCTATGACTCTGCTGATGTTCTTATGAGCCATCCTGCTCCGGTCCCACAACTCACCCTTGATCTATCACCGTCCTTTTTCAGGATCTGCTTTTCCATGTTTTACACATTTCACAAGATTTATATCTTGTTTCCCCTAAGTGAATGTTGAAACATGTTGAATTCTCTTGTCATCTACAAGTTTAACCTTAAGTTTAAAGAGTTTTTAATAATTATTAATTACCATTCTTCACTATTTATGGTTAATGTACTATTAATTACTAATAATCTCCAGTGTACATTATATTGTGCAAGTACTTTCAGTATCTTTCTGTTAAAACCTTGGAGCTGCAGATCAAACTCAATCATTTCATGGTAACAATCTGCCATATAAGCTAATTGGCAAAGAACATCTTTGCTGTCGCACCAATCAGCCAGATCACTCTTGTTTTCTGTCAGGAAAAAGTCTGACTTTATTTTCCAATTCAAATAAACATGTTAATTCATGCACCCAAGACAATCATCTCTCTTTTGAATTCAGATCCTGAAATAGACACAGAGATAAGGCGCAGAACCTTACCAAGAGTTTTGTCACCTGGATGACGTAAGCCTCAGCCACTTGCATTTCAGATGTGGTTTTAAGGGACCTTTCTTTAACAGAGGTGATGCATCCTAGAACCTTCGTTTTGTTTTGGCACTCTGAAGGTGCGGTAAGAGAAGGGGCTTGTGCCTTTCATTTGTAAAGTGGGAAGTGGACTTTGGTGATACGGAAGATCAAAAGAGAGAACTAGTGAGAAAGTTTGACCACCCCACTGAAGACCTAGAAGATGATTCCCTTGAAACTATGCCGTGCCAGCAAAATCCCAGAACATCTTCACGTACTTTCAGCAGTTCAGGTACCCCCAGCTGCCCATGCACAGAGCGTGATACAAAGTGGGCACTCAGTAATGAGGTATTGAATGAGTGAATTTTACCATGTTTTATTTAGCCTTTTATATTATATAAGCCCACCCCCCAAAAAAGCAGCTTATCATCTTTTTCTCACAGCTTATCTCTGCAATGATGATACGTTATAATTTTTTTAGATTTTTATTTTTATTTATTGATTTGAGACAGAGAGAGAGAAAATGAGCAAGGGGAGGGAGCCCAACGTAGGGCTCGATCCCAGGACCCAGAGATCATGACCTGAGCCAAAGGCAGACACTTAACCAACTGAGCCACCCAAGCGCCCTGACAATACGTTATATTTTAATATCAAACTGTTCTTTTGAAAGTCATATATGTTCACTGAAGTGAGTTTGAAAAATAGAAAAAAATATAAAATATTGCTTTGAATTCCCATTGCTGCCAGTTAGGGTTTTCTCGCCTTTATGCTACTCTGTGTTTAGGTTCTCATTGTTTTTCACTCCATATGCCCTTATTAAAAAATAAAATGTAAAATGGGCACAACAAAGTATTCTTTTGTCCTTACCTTTACCAGACCTTTGGAAATAGAATATTCATTATCAGCTAGACGGTTACACTTAAATAACTTTCTCAGAAAGAATATATCTGGAGCACATTTCTCAGCCTTCATAAATCTCTGCTCACCAAGTCAGATGGAATTCATCATAGCTGGTATGAGGGTATTCTTTCTCATCAGAATTCTGTTTGTACCATTGGGGTATAGCCACTTGCCACATGTGGATATTGAGCAGTTGAGATGTGGCTGATCTGAATTGAGCTATGCTATAGATGTAAAATATACATCAAATTTCAGAGATTTAATGCTATATCCATATCTATTTCTCTGTCTGTAGATAGCTATAAATATATATATTCAATATAAATTTAGTAGATATATACAGTATACAATTAATGAAATTATATACCTCATTAAGTTTCATACAATATATAAATATTTGTACTGTAAGATATATACTGTTTTTATACTATAAATATATTTTTAAAGATTTTATTTATTTGAGAGAGAGAAAGAATGAGAGAGAGAGAGAGAGCATGAGAGGGGGGAGGGTCAGAGGAAGAAGCAGACTCCCCGCCAAGCAGGGAGCCCGATGCGGGACTTGATCCCAGGACTCCAGGATCATGACCTGAGCCAAAGGCAGTCGCTTAACGAACTGAGCCACCCAGGCGCCGTGTACTGTAAATATTTAATGAGGGGCACCTGGCTGGCTCAGTCGGTAGAGCATGTAACTCTTGATCTCCGGGCCATGATTTCCAGCCCCACATTGGGTGTAGAGATTACTTTTTTAAAAAATGTAATGAGGAGTGCCTGGGTGGCTCAGTCGTTAGGCATCTGCCTTTGGCTCAGGTCATGATCCCAGGGTCCTGGGATCGAGTCCCACATCAGGCTCCTTGCTCAGCGCGGAGCCTGCTTCTCCCTCTGCCTGCCCCTCCCCCTGCTTGTACGCTCTCTCTCTCTTTCTCAGTCTCTCTCTCTGTCAAATGAATAAATAAAATCTTTAAAGAAAAAAATGTAATGAGATAATATATGTTATCTTATTAAAAATTATATATAAATTATAAGTTGATATGACAATGTTTTTGATATATTAGGTTAGATAGAATGTATTTTGAAAAATACTTTTACCTGTTCATTTTTATTATTTTAATGTACCTACAACAAAATTTAAAATTACATATAAGGCTAGTATTTTATTTCTGTAGATATTACCAGAATTGCAATACAAATGTCAAATGTTTACCTTTGTACCTTTTGAATTCAAGTTTCTCTTTCTTTCCTTCCCCCTGCTTGATGCTTGTAAAAAAAGTTTTTAATTCCTGTCTGTCAAAATATTTTCTAGGCTAAGTCTAGATGCCATGTTTGTTGAAACATGGTAAATTCTTTGGATTTTTATTTTTATCATTAACTTATTTTTCAATTGTTTTGTTTTCTTCCTTGGATATAACTATGTTCTTAGATCCAATTTCTTTGCCTTTGCAGTGCATCCCCTAAAAATCTCTTTGCCCTTTTTTTCCTCAGAGAGTTTTCAAGTTTGCATCTGCATAACTGATTGGATTGCTTGCATTGTCGATTCTGTTGTGTAGCTCCAAAGAAATCTCGTCTTGCTTTTACAGTTAGTTTCCTTAAAATTATTTCTTTCAGTCTTATCCAGTCACCTTTGCACATCAACTGATTTTCCTTATGGCTTTTTCCCTCTGTCCCATACTTTTATGTCTTCCTATCTTTGACTGATGGTAATTTATTTTCTGAAAACAATTATCTGATGCATATTGCAAATGATTTTCAGAAGTAGGCTTTTCCTTTAAGTCAGAATGATGTATACTTTTTCTGTTTTTTTAGTACATTTTCCTGGGTTATTTAAATTTACTCATTCTTAAATGAGAAGAATGACGTGGAAATACCAGAACCAGTATTTCCCAAGAGACCAAGACAGTTGCCTTCCATCCACTGGGATATTTTTTTAGTGAAAAGAGTGATATTCCCAACCCTACCAGTACTGCAGCTGTAAATTGGGATGCATGGTCGCCCTACCTTAACCTCACGCTCTGTCACTTGAACAGTGGTCTGATTTCCTTTCCAGATGTACAGCAGGAAGTAAGAGACACAGTTCAGGACCCAATGCCCACGATTTATAGGGTTTTGTGTATTGTATATGCTGCACTAAGAGGTCTTCTCCTTGTTCCTTAGATGAGGTCTCCCTTGCTAAGCTATCACCTCCAAGAATGCAGTGCCCTAAGCAAGTTTCCTCTGTTTATTCCCTCTACAGATCCTCTCTCCAAGTAGCCTCTTCCCAGTTTTAATTAATTTTTGAGAAGGGATTTATGAATAGACATAGAAACATAGGTTCTTAGGAATAGAGGTGGGAAACAATATCCTGGTTGTGTCAAAAATAGATTCATAAGACCCAAGGTACGGACTTTGTAGAAGCAGTTTACAGGATCAAGAGGAATAAAGTTACTTATTTTTAAGTATATAAATTTCCTCAATTTCCTGCTTGTCTGGCCATCAATTGCTTTATTCAGTATGATTTCAGTGGCCTTTCAGCTGGAGAAATTCCATCAATTTCTGGCAGTAGGCTGGTTCTGGCTTTAGGATGATTCAAGAATGTTGTGATTTTTTTTTATCTTTCTGTTCTTGCTTGAGTATTTTAATAAAAATTGGAGAAGCTACATTATGATTACCAACCAAATGTTATTTTAATTTTTTTATTGTTGACTTCTATGTAGTACTTAGCATCCTGTAAAATTGAAATCTTCTTGCTTCTCCCTATCTGAAGAGGAGAATGCTGTAGGGAGCCTGATGTTAATAATCCAGATTTGTAGTGATAAAGAGGGAAATTCATTTTTTTTTTATTGTGGAAAGAAATGATTCAGCAAAGAGCAGCTAACCCCAAGAATCTTCTGGGCTACTCAGTCCTGCAAAGTAGCACTCTCTTGGTACCTTCCCAGGTAGGACCGATCAGTATATAACCAGCAGATGCTTTGTTTGTTTATTTGAGGGTCAGCTTTGTGCAAGTACTGGTCAAGGTGATGAGGATGAGAAACAGTAAGATGTGATCCCTAGTCATAAATGAGTTTATAGTCAATCTCCCTGGAGAGAAAGGATTTACTTAAGATTCACAGTAATATCACATCTTAAGCGTGCAATAAATGGTTTAATTGATAAGTACGGCAGGACGTAAAGGAAAGGCTGCTCGCTGTGGGCCATTGGACAAACATCATAATGGAAAGAATATGTGAGTTAAGGTCAGGCAAGACAGGAGTCCTCAGTTAAGTTAAGGAAGGACATTAGAGGCAAACTATAAACAAACACTAGGCACAGGAAAGTGTGTAGGATATTCACAGGACAGTAAGCAGAAGAGTTTAGAAAGTAGACAGGAGTTATATAAAGGAACGGTGATAGTCAAATTTGGTCACATAAGTGAATGGCAGTAAGTTCAGCCAGATTGTAGGGTCTGTAAATGCCAGGCTAATGTAAAGATAATAAATCGCCAGAAATGTAGAATCATACTTAAACTGATCCCTAATTAAAGCATTTAGGTTTTAAAATTTTTATTGTAAAGGTCTCTTTATTGTCTGAGATTTTGGTTGACTTTTTGCTTTTTCTAAAATACACATAAAGTGAAACAATGTATTATGGGGTCTCTTAGGATGTTTTTTAATACTGATTTATGATACTCATGAAGCTAAATCTTTTTTTCAGTTACAAATACTCATTTAATTTCTATTTAAGAGTCAAATAGTTTTGACCTGCTCTCTCAGATGAAGGTTTTGAAAATTTTGTCAACTATCAATAAATCAACACCAACTATTTAATGAATGAGTAAATGGATAAACATCATTAGCTATTACTTTGCTCAAGTTACAAACTAATTATAGCACTTAACTCATTGCACTGTGGCTTTTAGTTGAAAAGAGGATACTGAGCCAGAAACAAATAATCACCACTCATTAAGTCAGTGCTTTAATGCATGAACCTGCCATGTGCTATAGAAATACAAAGAAAGACATGATGGAAAATGTCTAAAGATTTGTAGAAAATCATCATGGAATAATTGCCATTGCGAGATCAGGAAGGGTGACTAGAAGCTCAACAGCAGAATAAAGGAAGGAAGCTATACTAGACAGAAGAAATATCAAGATGAAAAACAAGGAATCCAGAAACATCTATGGTATGTTTTAAAAAAGAAATCAGGCAGCTCTGTGTGGCTAAAGTGTCAGATTCATGGCAAGATGTCATGAGAGATGAAATTGGAAAGATAGTTTGGGGCCAGACTGTGAAGACTTTAAAACCACTTTTTGAATGAGTATATAAATAAGTTTTTAAATGGTTTTTATAACAAAATATTAATAGTATTAATTTCTGGGGTATTTAGAATGATTTGATAGTTATCTAGTTGTGTTCGTGGATTGAGACCAGCCAAGCGTCCTCCTGCTCAGCCATCTTCTCTCCCCCTTTCTAATAGTACTTGTATTAGAAAAATCATAATTTTATAGAAAATATAAATTATAGGTTCTGGATTGACTATAATGGAATGTATAGAATCTAGAGACTGGATTTCCTATGGTTTCAAGGTCCTAGATATTTGATGTTGTATCACTCAGTATAGGCTGGATTAAGCTAAAATAACCAATGACCCTAAAATCTCAGTGGCTTAAAATGACTGACGCTACATATTCATTGAAAGAGGATCATATGGGGAAGGGAGGGAAAACTGAACGGGAAGAAGTCAGAGAGGGAGACAAACCACGAGAGACTCTTGACTCTGGGAAACAAACTGAGGGTTGCAGAAGGGAAGGTGGGTGAGGAGATAGGGTAACTGGGTGATGGGCATTAAGGAGGACACGTGATGTGATGAGCAGTGGGTGTTATACGCAACTAATGAATCAATGAACACTACATCAAAAACTAATGATGTACTATATGTTGGCTAATTGAATTTAAATAAAAAAGTAAAAGAGAAAAAAAGTTAGCTCTAGCACTGCCCCGTAACGTCTTTATTTCATGACCCAAGCTGATAAGAACTGCTATCTGGAACAATGCTTATCCTATGGCAGAGGGAAAAGAGACCATGTTAAAGTCCGAGCTGGTCTTTAAAGCTTCCAACAAGAAGTGACACGCATCACTATGCATACCTTGCACTGGGCAAAGCAGATTCCCTGGACAGCCTGTCCTCCTAGAGAAAGGCAGGAGATCTGTGGCCTGCCACAAGTCCAAACTACAGCACTAACCCACGTGCAAAAGCTATCCTGAAATTTGAGGCTTCTTGAAAATTCATTCATATTTTGTATTTGAATGGAGTCTTCAAATTAAGGTCCCTAATTGGCTGATTTGCAAGACAGACATTTCTGCTATTAAGTAGAAATGTATCTTTAAAATTTATTTAAAGTTGTAAAACTAACTCTTCTCCCCCCCACCCCCACCCCTTTGCCAATGTTCATAAAATAGCTGTGCGCCAGGGCACAGTGCTAGATGCTTTCATTTCTGCTATTAAGTAGAAATGTATCTTTAAAATTTATTTAAAGTTGTAAAACTAACTTTTCTCCCCCCCACCCCCACCCCTTTGCCAATGTTCATAAAATAGCTGTGCGCCAGGGCACAGTGCTAGATGCTTTCGAATACATTATCTCATTTAATTTGCAGAACTGTGCGATATATATCTGATAAAAAGCTTAGGTGCCTGTCTGAGATAGTTAGGAAGTGTAGTAGGATTGCTTTTAAGGGACCTACAGTACCATGTATTTGATGTTCTCATGAAATTTTAAGGGGATTTGAAAATGTCATCTTCACAAGTGAATGTTTTAAGGAATTATTTATTGAAAATCAGTTTCGTTTCTATATAATTTTGATATCTCTCTGAAGGATAAGTTCATTAAGGTCTATTTTATGACTGAGAAGCATGTAAAAATAAGGATACCATTTACCAAGTGGAATTTCATGGTTTATGATTTTCTTTGAGCCATCCAAAAAAGGCTTTATTTCTTTCTCCATAATAATGCAATGTATAGAAATTCTAGCAAACCATCCATTCCTAAATGTCCTCCCACTTGTTTCCCATGTATTGAAGCCATAATTATAATACATTGGTTACATTGTTCT